>NC_141048.1:55912687-56017687 GCF_041138505.1 Cibotium barometz | reverse complement strand
ATAACCTGGGACCGAGGAGGGGAGGCCGTAAAGAAGACGTCTCTGCCCGAATTGAAGGAGGCGACTCTGCAGGAGCGGTGGCGGACCTGCAACTTGCGACAGATATTGCATGGAGTGAAGGAGGCGGGGCACCCTCAAAAACTTCTGACACATGGCGGGGGCTTTTTAGCCGTGTTAAAGATTAAATAGATGTGGTTGAGAAATAGAATAATGAATAATAATTGTTTTTTCATTTATGGAAAACGATTAAAAATTACAAATATGGTTGTATGAAGGTTGTCACCACCGCAATTGAGAAGGGGACGTGGCCAGAGGCCACCTAGGAAAAAGAGCGACGCAATAGATGTCCAAAGCGGGGACCACAGGCTTCGTAGTCCAGTAATTTAATTATTTATTAGTTTCCAGGAATCTTTTATCCATAGTTTTTCCACAAATTTTAATTTAGGCTTTCTGCTGCATTCTTCTTCTGTATAGCTTTGAGTAAAAACCCTAACTAATTTGAAGGTACTGTTTTTTCCTGTAATGGAATCCCTGGGAACCCTAATTTCTGCTTTCCTGCACCGGTGAACCCTAATAACTGCTTTCCTGCACTGGAAACTGTAAGCCTGGAAATTCTAATCTCTGCTCTCCTGGGACCTGCACTCTGTGTGCTTGCGTGCGTGTGAAATCTGCATTTGTTTGGCACAGGGGGGACCCTTCCCTCTCTCTCTGCGACGCAGTGTCGCTTGTCTCCCACACACCGTAGTCCGGCCGCACGTGGAGGCTTTCTCCTTTGTACAGGCGCACTTTGCCTGTAAAGCAAGCACGTCATGTTGAAGTCTGTACACAGAAAGGAACTCAATAACCAGAATCTCTTATGTCCAGAGCAGAACGCCTATAAAGAACCTTCTTCAGCATGACTCTTGAATGTACGAGCATTACCTCGAAAACACCCCACCTTTGCCTTCTTCAGCTCTCTCTCTCTCTCTCTCTCTCTCTCTCCCCCCCTCCCCCTCCCCACCCCCCCCAGCAGAGACTCTTTAGCACAGTGGGGTTTGGCTGTTTGAATTATTCTCTGCCCACAAGACGTCACTGAACATTGGTCCACACCATTTATGTACCTCAGGCGTTGAAAGAACGAATCCAAACCTCGCATGCTAAGAAGGCACCTTCATAGTAAGTTAAGGCTGCAATACAGAGGTTCTGCACATACAGTCGAGAAAGAAAGGGTTTCTACGATATCTGCACAGTGTGCTGATAAGGCTAGAGTTTCTGCAACAGTAAGCTGAGCAGGCAAGGTTTCTAGAATTTCTGCTCAGAAATCTGAGAAGCAAGAAATTCTAGGGTTTCTGCATCAATAAGTTAAGAAGGCTAGGGTTTCTGCTTGTTCACAATCACCTCTTTCATGGGAAGGTTCATTGGGCCTGTCAAAAATGACATCTATCATCACAAATGCTGTCTGCCATCTTGCAAATACAGATTCATGTCATCCTTATTTGCGTATTGTGACTCTCATCATGTGATCTTCTAGTTTACATTCCCGGCCCATGGAGCCACATTTAGTATCTTTGACATTTGCAATGAAGAGGGGCATCCGAGCAGATAGGCTCTAACAGTGTACCAGATTACCACTTTATGCTCACCTTAATGATCTCCAGCAAGTTCTAAACTTGAAGAAGGCCTCATGTCTTCTTTGTGAGGAAGGAAGGGGTATTTGTTATGATGTCTTGTTGAGCAGTGACATACAAGCTCACAATCTTCTTCAGGGCTCCCATGATGTGTAAAGAACCATATAGACATGCCTCCATAAGAACTATGAAGTATCTGATCAATGGTGCACCCATGGAACAAAACACTCAAACAAGGAATGAAAATGGATGCAGAAGCACTCACCGCACGACCCATGGAAAATTGGGAGTACGATGGTGGGGCTGTTCCGCGAATTCAAATCACATGCTGTCTCTGCCTTCCAAGGCCAAGTATTGGGGCTCATTCAACATGATGACATTAGTGTGGCTTCTTGCCGCTGCTGGTGTAGTTGTGGCCTTGATTGTGTATGAATTTTTCAGCAGGCAACATTATCAACACTATGAGGTTGTGCTGGCAAACATGTGTGATGAGCGAGCAAGGATGCTACAGCATCAATTCTCAGTGAGCATGAATCATGTCCATGCGCTTGCAATTCTAGTCTCCACTTTTCACCTTGGAAGGCATCCAACAGCACTTGATCAGGTGAAAATTTGTTCTCTGTTCTCCGTGTGTTCATGATTTTCAAGCGGGCATGGGAATGCACACCCTGGGGTAGTATGTTCTTATTATCAACTCCTTTTCTGTAGCTAGCATTGAGACTTACACATGCAGTAACATCTAGCTCATCTTATTATCACAAGTGTTGCATCTATGTAGCATAACTAGCGTGCTTTTCTGCACCTCCCATACCATGATCTGCTACCTGCACAATTGTCATCATACACTCTCTTGCATACGAGACATGAGATTTGAGTGGTTCTGCTGCTTTCCCTTTCTAACTTCCCTTCTTGCAATGCCCTTTGTAACAGTGTTTACATAGAGTTACAAGGCAACTGTGGATACATTTAATTGTTGCTGTGTTTGTACTTTTCTGCTTTTGATTTGGGTTCCTTGTAGCCACTAGATGAAATTAATTTCATTCACTACTGTGCGGGTAAGTGTTTAAGCATGGAATATTGAGGCATGGTCACTGCCTTCTGGAGTTGTCTAGGAAGACTTCCCACTGTTCAAGGGTCTTACAAGGATAGCACAAGTGCTTGAGTCATGTTGAGTATGCATTGTCCCCTGTGATGTATGGTCTGATGACTTTCTCTGGAGCTTTTGAAGTAATTCCATCAACAGTATCCAATGCAGATTAGCCTTGTTCCTCAGTTTTCTGCTGCTCCAGCATGCCTAGGCAATGTAAAGTACTTACGATCTCCATCAGAATATCCTTTTTTGATGCAGAGGAAATGCCGTGAACAAAGTCTAGGAAAAGTATAAAGTTCTCTATGTTTCTTGTTGGCTGCAGGACATATTTGCGGAATACACGGCAAGAACTGCTTTTGAGAGACCTTTGATGACTGGAGTAGCATATGCACACAGGGTTTTTCACAATGAAAGGGAAGCCTTTGAGAGAGAACAAGGTTGGACCATCAAAACTATGCATTCGAAAGAACCAAGTCCGGTGCATGATGAGTATGCTCCAACCATATTCTCTCAGGAAACCATCGGCTACATTGTTTCGCTGGATATGATGTCTGGAGAGGTAACACGCTTAATTTTCATAGTTCTAGGTCCTTGTTAGTAGTTGCAGGAAGGGTTTTTGTTGTATGGCTCTTTCTAAAGTGCTTCTTTCCCATGCAGGAGGATTGTGATAACATTTTACGAGCTAGGGCCTCTGGCAAGGGTGTCTTGACAGGTCCATTCAGGCTTCTCAAGTCCAACCATCTTGGTGTTGTTTTGACATTTGCCGTGTACAAGAAAGAAGTTCCTCCAGATGCCACGGTTGAAGAGAGAATTGATGCAGCTGTCGGGTCTGTTTCTTTTTTGCTATTCTGTATATAGATTGTACTAGTAAAGGTAGTTTGAGCCAGCCGGCTGCCCTTGCAAGCCCCTTCCATCTCCTCCTCTTCTCCTACCTCTTCCTCTCCTTCCTTCCTTGCCCTCACTCCTTACTCCCTTCTCCTTCTCCCACTTCTTCCCCTTTTCCCCTCTTCTCCCTTCTTCTCCTTCTTCCACTTCCTCCCCTTTCCCCCCTCTCCTTCTCCTCCTTCCCTTGTTCCACTTTTCCCCTTTTCTTCTCCTTCCTCCCTTCTGCCACTTCCTCTCCTTTTCCCCTTTAATCCCATAAATCTTAGATTCTAATTTAAAATTGCACAATGTCTTGCCACTGCTGACACCATATTCATCCGTAAGTATGGGATCTCGGGCACCAAATGTGTAGTGTGCAAGTATTGTGGAGATGCCTTGCGGGGTAGTAGCACCCGCACAAGAGCTTATTTCACATGGAAGGCAAGCAAAGATCACATGGATGTTGTCCTGTGAGTGAGGCCTTTTTTCTTGCTCATGGTGGTTGTCGTTTTATCTTTTAAGTTCTTCTTAAATTGTGTGTGTGTAGAACACTTGCGTGCATGTGCTAGGGTTTTCCAGAGATATAAAGAAGAGTGCAATGGAATCACACATACAACAGACATCGAATCCTATGTATTATGTACAAGAAAGAAGTAATACAACTTAAATTCAAGTACAAGATGTGGCTGAGAATGAAGACGTCAAATCACAGCCCTATGACCTACTGTACACTCCTAGCTAGCACTGAAATGCTCTATGAGGTCCGACATTGAGCAAAGCAAAAAAATACGACGATTTGGCTATCCACATATATATATATATATATATATATATATATATATATATATATACATATATATATGTATATATATATATATATATATACATATATATATATACATATATATATGTATATATATATATATATATATATATACATATATATATGTATATACATATATATATATATATATACATATATATATGTATACATATATATATGTATATATATATATATACATATACATATATATATGTATATATATATATATATATATATATACATATATATATGTATATATATATATATATGTATATATATATATATATATATATATATGTATACATATATATATGTATATATATATATATATATATATATATATATATATATATGTATATGTATATATATATATATACATATATATATGTATATATATATATATATATATATATATATATATATAGTGCACCAATGCTCCTAGTATGTGAATCCATGACAAATACCTAGTGGTCAAGGACCGGGTGGGGGGTTTCAGCCCTACACGATGAGGTAAGGTTTGGTGGGGCAAGAAAGCATAATATACCCCAATTAACCCAGGTACAATGAAGAGGACCCAAATATTCACTTTACCCAACCTGAACTTGTGCCATGACTGGTGTAATCAGCATTAAATGCTGAATTATGCATGGGCCTTGCCTTGTCTAATGGTTGACTACAGTTTGGGCCTGGACGACTGCTGCCCAAGCCCTCACAATGGCTGCCAATTGGGTATAGATGGTGGCGAAGGTATTTAATACCTTTTTCAAGGCTGACCCTCCTTGGGTAGGCCTTGGGGCTGGCCTTAGGGCTGGCCCCTACTACATGGATGCAGCTATAATGCTTCTGATGCAATCTACTCCTAAGGCTGACATCTACATGTGCCTACATGAAGACTACTTGCTGAATTCTCCAATGTGGGTTAAAAGGACTGACCTGACAAACTTCTATGGTTCGGAGACTGACCTACATAGCTCATGCCTTACATGTCCCAGACTGGGGCTCACAAAGGGGTCACAACATACGACAAAATATCCTAAGAAGGTACTACTTTTGTACATGTTTCTTGCACTGTTGATGAGCCAATTTGTGACCATGTACCACAGTGCATGGCCCTCCTGCTTAGCTTGGCGGAAGATTCATGGCTTTGAGGTAGTCCGCCAATAACTGTGGATACCCAAGGAAGAATTCTTCATCCAGCCAAACAGCTTCATGGGTCTCTCAATCTTTGAGCTTGCTATAAAATTGGCGAAGTCATTGTCTAGAGCTGTGCTTCCAACGATATAGAAGGATCTACTCGAGCTCTCACTTTTGCTTCATCAACCATTTTTGGTTGCTGCTCTTTTGGAACATTCTGTAATGAAAGTCCAATATAAGAAGGCTTTAACCAAGAGACGTGGAAGACATTCTGCATCGTCCAACTGTCTCGCAATCTGAGTTGCATGGCGACATCACTGAACTTCTTGATGATGGGAAAAGGACCAAAACTCCTGAATGACAACTTTGGACAATGCTTGTCCACTTGCTTGAGTCTTTGCTTCATGATCCTTAAGTATACCCGATCGCCCTCTTTGAAGTTGACGTCTCTCCTTGACTTGTTTGCCCGTCTCGTATAAGCCTCTTGAGCTTTGGTAAGACGTTCTTTGACTGACTCAATGATGGCTGAAAATGTTCCTGATGTCTTGTTGGCTTCCAAGGAGGGAGACATCATCTGCGTGAGAAGGGATGAAAATCTTCGACCAAAGGCTGCCTCATAAGGGGTTTTGCCAACACTGGATGAGTGTGTGTCATTGAGAATCACCTGCATCAATGGGAGATAAAGCTCCCACTTTGACTGTTGATCATGGTAGTTGCAATATTGCTGGTGCTTCGGAAGTCGCTTTTTGCAGAGCAAAGAACGCCTCTAAAGCCTTTCCTGACTGAAACTTTTTGTCTTCTAGTCTTCTCTCCCTTGAGCAAATCTGTCAATTGTGCTGCAAGGTTAGAAAACCTATCTATTTATGAGCTATATGCTTGGCAAAGGCCCACGAAGGGTTGTATCTCTTGGGTTGTCTTTGAAACGGCCCAATCGAGGATTGCCTTTATCTTCTCAGGGTTAAGGCAAATTCCGTCGGAACCGATCACGTAGCCCAGGTACTGGACTTCTTGAACTCCAAATATGCTCTTCTTCACATTGATGTAGAGTTTGTTATCTCGCAAAATCTGCAATACCTTCTACACATCCTTCTCGTACTGTTATGCAATGGTTGAAAAAATAAGAATGTCATCCAAAAAAATGCGAGGCATCATCTTGTTGACGGTCGCTGGTGCATTGGTCAAACCAAAAGGCATGATGACCTCATTCTGTTCGAAAGGTTGTCTTCAGGATATTGGCTTCGAAAATTTTGACTTGATGATAGCTACTTTTAAGGTCGATCTTGGTGAAATACTCAGCACCGTTGAGTCTTTCGAGGATGTACTCTATCCTTGGCATGGGGAATCTTGATTGTCAACTTGTTCAAGGCTCGGTAATCCACACAGAGACGTGTGGTCTTATCTTTCTTCTGCACAAAAAGAATCGGTGCAACAAATGGAGAGGATGAAGGCCTGATGAAACCAGACCTAAGCAACTGTGCTAGGTGCCTCTCCAACTCAGCTTTGAACGCCTTGGAAAGACGATACGGAAACTTACTGGGTGACTGATGTCACCAATTGGCCGACCATTTGGTCCATTCCTAGTTTTTGCGTCTCGTTCACTTGAGGCCAGGCCGGTGTCTCGTGTGAAGAGGCCAGTATTTTGCTGACATGGACGGGAGCCAGACTGGTGCCACCCGTGTGTTAGCAGGATGGTGTCGTATGGACGGGAGCCAGACCAGTGCCACCCGTGTATGACCTGGACTGTGTTCGATCCATGGGACTGTCACGCCATGGAAGAGCCAGTATTCGTGCCGTGTTTTACCTATGGGACTGTCACACCATAGGGAAACTCGTGCCTGGAACTGTGTCTTACCTATGGGACTGTCACTCCATAGGAAGACCAGGATTTTATGTTTTTATGTCGTGCCAGTTTTGTGCCGACAGATATTTTGTACATGTTCCATGAACGGGAGATATGTCCATGTTATTATTTGCACATGCACACATGATTTGTATGCTTGAAACTGTTTTCGCATGATATGTATTCGTGTGTTTGCCTGCCTGACGTGTTACTTACTGAGCGGGGACGCCTGCCAGTGAGTCGTGAAGTCTGCCCTGTATTCTGACAAGTTTCAGTGCATGTGAACAGGTGGTAAGTATATGGTACATGTTGTTTTAATATTTTATCTCTAACCCCTTTGTTTTATAAGGTGAAGTGTTCACATTCATTTAAATGTGGGCACCACTTTGGGCACCCACTTTGGGGCCAAGGTGGGGAGCCCCATTTAAGTGAGTGTGGGGGTGGGCAAAGGCACCTACCCAAACTCCCCCACCCTCATGCAAGCGTGGAGTTAAACTCCACATTAATTTTATTAAAAGAAAGGGCCCCCTTCAAGCGTAGGAGGAATCGCTTCCTTCTGGCGTGGATTTCCCATCAACCGGCGATCATCCTCTCTGGCGCCTGATTTTCCCCAGCCGGCTGGCTGCAACTGTTTCTGTACCCTCTGTACTGCAGGCTGTACCCTCTGTACTGCAGGCTGCGTACTTTCTATATTGCAGGTTGTGTACAACATCTCTCCCTTAAGCTGGCGGCTGTCTATCTTTACAGGCGACTGCACCTGTGGATGCTGGCTGCGTTTTTCTGAATAACCAGGCGGCTATCTCATCTAGCTACGCTGCTTACCACAGCAGGCAGCTGTACGATCATCACCAGTAACTGTACCTCAACAGTTCAGGCGGCTGTATTGGTGGCTGCGCATGTTCTCTCCTGCACCCTGCTCTTCCGCCTCACAGGCTGCTGCCCCTCTCATGCAAGCAGCAACAGGCAGCTGTACACAGAGTGTGTGTGCTCTCCCGCAAATGATGCGCTACAGGCCGGTGGCTGCAAGCTGTTTTCTCTTCTCCATGTAGCCTGGCAACCATACAGGCTGTGTGTCTCTCGTACACGAGACTACTCCTTCTTCAACAAGGGTGGTTTCAACCTCAGCAAACCACAAGTATTGGTTTCCTATCAACCATCTACAAGTAAGTGATTTTCAGATTTGAGTAAAGAGTTATATGTTTAAATCTGATAAAAAGATTCGTCCCGCTCGGCCTACACCCGTTCGGTGCCGGGTTGTCCAAGCTGTATTGGCGAACCTCGGTCCAAAGGTGCTGAGATCGGGAGAGCCAGGCGTTAGTACGAGAGCGCCTGTCTGTGCGTGGTCTCGGAACACCAGTGTGGTGCTCTCCGCGGAGTCCAGTGAAAGCACAGGACCGTAGCGATTGGACCACACCAGTGGTCGATCTGCTTCGAGTTTCTTCATCGAAATCCGAGCCTACTTGTTTGGTACTGTTTTCATATGTACATGGACATTATCTGGTTCTCAGAACCCATGGAGCATTGTATTCATTAAATACTCCCAATAAATATATCATATATTGAGGGGGGGGTCGGCCCGTTCCGGCCCCAGTGCTGGTGTCCATTTTTCCATTTCTGTTCATTTAAATTCAAGTTGTTTTAAAGTTGTCCATTTCAAATTTGTGGTTTTTTAAAGTTGTGCTTTTAAGCGTGTGGGTGTCCAACGGAGTCTTTCCCACTTGACGGGATCGGTTTCATTGGTATCAGAGCACGGTTGTTTCTCTCTTCCTAGTGGGGAAACGAACCTGTGTACTGGACATCCCGCTTTTAGCAAACTTAAAACACAATGGACAGCCAAGGAAACCCTTTGGAAGTACCAAATTCGAGGGGTCCATCTAGTGCTTCTCGTGGGTCTGATGCCCTGCGTGGTAGGCACAAGCCCCTTGAAAGGGTTATGGATAGTGAATCCAAAGGTCAACTGTCTCCAGGAAAGACAGTTATGCTTGAACAAGACCCTGATGCTATGAGAGCTGAAATGGAACATATGAGAAAACTTTTGCAGGCTCAAGAGCAAGAATTAAAGTTTTTGCATGAAGATCCTCATCTACAAAGTGCTATTGAAGCCAGGAAGGCTGATGCTATGGTTGATGTAACCTTTGAATCAATGGCTCGTGAAGTGGGCAAGAAACCAAGGGAGTTGGCACTTGCCTATCTCCTTCGCAAAGGTGATATCAAAGAGGGGGATGACGGGGAGCTGATTTTCAGAAATCCACCTCGTTTGAAGCATGGAGATCCCGCATCCCAGAGGCTGAAATCTTATATGCAAAAGGAAGAGGTGACTGTCACCTCTCGACATGCATCCTCTCCCCAAGGCACTAAGCCTGACAAATATATGTATGCCAGTGCTCATGGAGGGCACGAAAGTCACATGCATGCAAGATATGTATCTCATGGTGACAGGTCTGCTTCCAGAAAAATTTTGCCTTCTGAGTTGTCTCATGGAGAGACAATGCCATATGCAGGTAAGTCACATGCATCTGAGCTTCGAGTTCGTGGAGCACATGCCACCGTGCCCCATGAAGCTTCTATGACGGCCCATGGAGCCCATGCAGACAGGGCTACCCCGTTGGATAAGGGGAAAAGAAAAAGAGAGGACCATGAGCCTCATGCCAGGAAGCTCAAGGAGTTCAAAGCAGGTGATAAATCTGTCAAATTTGATGTCTTTCATGGTGAACATGATGCTTCTAAGGTGTTAGCGTTTGTCGCACAGTTCGACATTGCTTTTAGCGATGAGGACTTTACAGAAAAGTCGAAGGTGCGCCATGCTAGCATGTTTCTGAAAGGCACTGCTGCCCATTGGTGGATCACCGAAAAGATCACCAAGGATCCCATCTCTACTTGGAAGGAATTCAAAGATAGATTTTATGCTCAGTTCTTGCCACCCAATGCGGAGCAAACTCTCACTCAAAAGTGGGACAGGCTAGAACAAAAAGATAATGAGAGTGTGCAACAGTATGTTAACAAATTTTGGAAAGTGTTGCTGGAAGTGACTCCCTTCATGCTAATCTCTGAGGAGGAAAGAAAGAGGAAGTTTCGTTCTGGATTGCAACCTGCATATAGATCGGGTATTGAATTGCACCCAAAACATACGTTGCAGCAACTCACAGCTTCTGCCCTTGCTACGGAGCAATTGGTGCTCAAGATCAAGCAGGATCAAGGAGGTTCCAAGGCGAAGGACAAGGCTGCCCCAAATCAGCAAAAGGGCGGACAGCCATCTAAAAAGAACTTCCGGGAGTCCTACAAGGGTGGTAAAGCTGAAAATAAAGAACAGGGCCCAAGAAAGAACAAATTTGGCTTAACCCCGGAGCAAAAAGAGCAATTTGCTAAGGATGGAAAATGCTTTTCTTGTGGTAGCAAAGACCACATGTTTCGGCAATGCCCAGATCGCAAACCAAAGCACGAGGATAAGCACACCAAAGCAAATGTTCATGCAGTTCCTGATGTGCAAGGTAATACAGGTCATGATGCAAAAGAGCGTATGGTTTGCAAGGCTTGGGGGCAAATCAAGGATCAGCCCGCACTATTCATGTTTGATGACTGTGCAACTGACAATTTCATCTCTATGCAAATGGCAGCTGCATTGGGAATTGAGGTTGAAAGCATGGAACCTCAGATTGAAGCCGAAGCTGCATTTATTGGTAAAGAGGTGCAGGTTACCCCTTTGATTGGGAAGTTGCGTATTCATATACAGGGCTATCTTGATAATGAGCATTTCTTAGTTGCTCCTTTGAATGGATGTGATGTATTGTTGGGCAAGCCGTGGCACCATAGGCTTGAGCCCCGCAAAGACTACAAGTCCAATATGATTTCTTTTATGCATAAAGGCCGCATGCACTTTATTGATGCTGGCAAAGAAGGGGATTCTATCCCAGTTGTATCACACATCCAAATTAATAAAGCAATGAAAAAGAGTCTTTCAGCGTACTTGATTTTTGTGCGTGATAGTCTTGTGCCAAATCATCAAAATGTGGATGCTATGTCTAATGATAGGCTGAATTTTCTCAATGCATTCAACGACTGTTTTGCTGACTCATTGCCAGGTGAATTACCTCCCCAAAGGCCCGAAGATCACCGTATAGATCTTGTGCCAGGTAGTTCTCCACCTAACAAACCCGCATACCGAGTGAGTGCTGCACAACAAGAAGAAATTATGAAGCAGGTAAATGAGCTTTTAGAGAAAGGTTTGGTTCAGCCCAGTTCCTCACCTTACTGCTCTCCCGTGCTTCTAGTTCAAAAGAAGGACGGATCATTCCGTATGTGTGTGGACTACAGAGCTTTGAACAAGCTTACCATCAAGAACAGATTTCCTATTCCACGTATTGATGATATCTTGGATAAGCTTGATGGTTCAGCTTGCTTTAGCAGACTTGATTTGAAGAGTGATTATCACCAGATACGCGTGGTGCCACAAGATGTCCATAAGACTGCATTCAGGACAGCCTTCGGATTATATGAATTCTTGGTAATGCCTTTTGGTCTCACCAATGCTCCTGCTACTTTTAATCGTATGATGGATAGGATATTCCGACCCCATCGCAAGTTTACAGGAGTCTTCTTTGATGATATCTTGGTTTTCTCCAAGAATGAGCAGGAACACAGAATTCATTTGGTCACAGTGTTCGAAGAGTTGCGGAAGCACAAACTTTTCGTCAATGCCAAGAAAAGTGAGTTTTTCCTTTCAGAGATTCATTATCTGGGACATATTGTATCCAAGGATGGAGTTACAATGGATCCTGCAAAGATAGAGACTATTCGGAATTGGCCCGAATTACAAAACGTACATCAAGTACGTAGTTTTCTGGGATTATGTTCGTACTACAGGCGTTTCATAAGGCATTTTGCTATGATTGCCACTCCTCTACATGATCTCACGAAGAAGAAAACTGTTTTCAAATGGACTTCAAAGGAACAGGATGCTTTCTCGCAGCTCAAGCATGCGATCATATGTGGTCCAGTATTGATTGTTCCTGACTTGCACAAGTCATTCGTGGTCGAATGTGATGCTTGTGGTGATTGCATAGGAGCTGTCCTAAATCAGGAAGGGCATGCAGTTGCATACGAGAGCCGTCGTTTGCATGATGCTGAGCTTCATATGGATATCTATGAGAAAGAGCTCTTGGCTGTAATTCACGCCTTAAAGATTTGGAAACATTACCTTCTTGGGGCTGAATTTGTAGTCAAGACAGATCATCAAAGCTTGAGATACTTTCTATCTCAAACCAAGCTTTCAGAGAAGCAAATGAGAATGGCAAATTTTCTTTCCATGTTTCATTTTCAGATTGTGCATACTCCAGGAAAGAAAAATGTGGTAGCCGATGCACTATCTAGGAGGCCTTATATTGCTGCAGTCTCAGTGGCCTCTCATGGAGATCTATCTGCTATGAGAGATTTGTATCATTTGGATGCTGATTTTTGCCATATATGGACTGATTTGATGGCTGGTCATTCACATGCCTCTTATGTTATCAATGAGGGTTATCTCATGAAGGATAATTGCCTATGTGTGGTGAAGGATTTGCGTCCAAAGGTTATGGACGAATGTCACGCTCCACCTTATGCTGGTCATAGAGGTATTATTGATTGGGTATTGCTGAAATTTGAGAAGGCTAGGCTTCGGGAGAGGCCAGGACGAGAAGGATCATATCCTAAGCTTTCTCCTCGCTATTATGGACCCTTCAAAGTGATTCACAAAATCAATGAAGTATCCTACAGACTTGCTTTACCTAATCATTGGAAGATTCACAATGCTTTTCATGTGAGTCTATTTCGGAAATATGTGGGGCCAGATCCTGATGAGCCTGTCACAGAAGATCCGCCAGAGATTGAAGAGCTTGAGGAGATCCTCCAGCCAGAACAGATTGTTTTTCACAAGGAGAGAAAGCTACCTGCAGGAAAGCTTTCCAGGAGATACCTTGTGAAGTTTAAAAATTATTTGCCTATTGATGCCAAATGGGTAAATGAGGATTACTTTGCAGATTATCCGCAATTGTTGCAGGTATATCTTGAGGCTTTTAAGTTGAGGTCAACTCTTTAGAAGCCCGGGGGGATGTCACCAATTGGCCGACCATTTGGTCCATTCCTAGTTTTTGCGTCTCGTTCACTTGAGGCCAGGCCGGTGTCTCGTGTGAAGAGGCCAGTATTTTGCTGACATGGACGGGAGCCAGACTGGTGCCACCCGTGTGTTAGCAGGATGGTGTCGTATGGACGGGAGCCAGACCAGTGCCACCCGTGTATGACCTGGACTGTGTTCGATCCATGGGACTGTCACGCCATGGAAGAGCCAGTATTCGTGCCGTGTTTTACCTATGGGACTGTCACACCATAGGGAAACTCGTGCCTGGAACTGTGTCTTACCTATGGGACTGTCACTCCATAGGAAGACCAGGATTTTATGTTTTTATGTCGTGCCAGTTTTGTGCCGACAGATATTTTGTACATGTTCCATGAACGGGAGATATGTCCATGTTATTATTTGCACATGCACACATGATTTGTATGCTTGAAACTGTTTTCGCATGATATGTATTCGTGTGTTTGCCTGCCTGACGTGTTACTTACTGAGCGGGGACGCCTGCCAGTGAGTCGTGAAGTCTGCCCTGTATTCTGACAAGTTTCAGTGCATGTGAACAGGTGGTAAGTATATGGTACATGTTGTTTTAATATTTTATCTCTAACCCCTTTGTTTTATAAGGTGAAGTGTTCACATTCATTTAAATGTGGGCACCACTTTGGGCACCCACTTTGGGGCCAAGGTGGGGAGCTCCATTTAAGTGAGTGTGGGGGTGGGCAAAGGCACCTACCCAAACTCCCCCACCCTCATGCAAGCGTGGAGTTAAACTCCACATTAATTTTATTAAAAGAAAGGGCCCCCTTCAAGCGTAGGAGGAATCGCTTCCTTCTGGCGTGGATTTCCCATCAACCGGCGATCATCCTCTCTGGCGCCTGATTTTCCCCAGCCGGCTGGCTGCAACTGTTTCTGTACCCTCTGTACTGCAGGCTGTACCCTCTGTACTGCAGGCTGCGTACTTTCTATATTGCAGGTTGTGTACAACATCTCTCCCTTAAGCTGGCGGCTGTCTATCTTTACAGGCGACTGCACCTGTGGATGCTGGCTGCGTTTTTCTGAATAACCAGGCGGCTATCTCATCTAGCTACGCTGCTTACCACAGCAGGCAGCTGTACGATCATCACCAGTAACTGTACCTCAACAGTTCAGGCGGCTGTATTGGTGGCTGCGCATGTTCTCTCCTGCACCCTGCTCTTCCGCCTCACAGGCTGCTGCCCCTCTCATGCAAGCAGCAACAGGCAGCTGTACACAGAGTGTGTGTGCTCTCCCGCAAATGATGCGCTACAGGCCGGTGGCTGCAAGCTGTTTTCTCTTCTCCATGTAGCCTGGCAACCATACAGGCTGTGTGTCTCTCGTACACGAGACTACTCCTTCTTCAACAAGGGTGGTTTCAACCTCAGCAAACCACAAGTATTGGTTTCCTATCAACCATCTACAAGTAAGTGATTTTCAGATTTGAGTAAAGAGTTATATGTTTAAATCTGATAAAAAGATTCGTCCCGCTCGGCCTACACCCGTTCGGTGCCGGGTTGTCCAAGCTGTATTGGCGAACCTCGGTCCAAAGGTGCTGAGATCGGGAGAGCCAGGCGTTAGTACGAGAGCGCCTGTCTGTGCGTGGTCTCGGAACACCAGTGTGGTGCTCTCCGCGGAGTCCAGTGAAAGCACAGGACCGTAGCGATTGGACCACACCAGTGGTCGATCTGCTTCGAGTTTCTTCATCGAAATCCGAGCCTACTTGTTTGGTACTGTTTTCATATGTACATGGACATTATCTGGTTCTCAGAACCCATGGAGCATTGTATTCATTAAATACTCCCAATAAATATATCATATATTGAGGGGGGGGGTCGGCCCGTTCCGGCCCCAGTGCTGGTGTCCATTTTTCCATTTCTGTTCATTTAAATTCAAGTTGTTTTAAAGTTGTCCATTTCAAATTTGTGGTTTTTTAAAGTTGTGCTTTTAAGCGTGTGGGTGTCCAACGGAGTCTTTCCCACTTGACGGGATCGGTTTCATACTGAGCTCCAGGTACCAAATCAATACGATGCTCTTCAGGATGAGAGGGTGGGGATCTGGGTGGGAGATAATCCCACAACATGATGTCTTGAAATTGTTGGAGTCATCCTGTCATTTGTGGCTCTAATGGAGCTGCTGTGGATGTCGATAGCTGTTATGGGTTGACATAGATCATTGCACACTCAGCTCCCTTTCTGATAGCTCTACTAGCCTGGAGGTGAGAAATGAGTGGAATACCCTGAATGCCCCGATCCTTGTGGATGATAGTAGGCTTCGACACGATCGTGAAGGTGTCCTACGTCCAATCAGGAATAGGCGCATACTGGCGGAACCATTGAATCCCATGTTAGGAAAGTGAATGCTGCGAGAATCAAGAGAGAGAGAGATGCACACAGATAAGACACGGGTGAGGCAACAGCAACTGTACTCAACAGGGGAAGGCTACAAGGATGGGCGTCCAGGAATCAATCCCAAAAGGTAAGAACAACTGAAGAGGGAGTGGCCTATAAATAGGCCTCAGTCAAGGAGGTCGGCCCTGAGCAGATGGCCGACCAGATCTGGTCGGCCCCTTACTGAAGGGTGGCCGACTGGTCCTAGCCCTGGCCCAAAAAAACCGTCTGGAAACAGCCTCCAGAATGGCCCTAAATCTCATAGAAACGGAACCAACTGTGGACCTCTCACTGGCCGGGCACAGCCACAAATAAGCCCTCTCTCAAATAGAAAACCATGAGATGCCCTAAATCTTAACACCCTCTCTGCAGCTCATGGTGAGCAACACATCTGAATACACCATCCGATGAAGATGCCGCCATGAACGCCAAAGAAGAAGGGTACACACAACTCTTTCCCAAGCTGATGATGTAGGTCCCTGCCTGGAGAATGTTGGCTGGAACACACCAAAGCCAAAATCCTCCCAGAGAACTCATCCCATAGCGGAACCTCTGACTTCGAACGCTAGACTCACTAGGTCCATAGTCGATGCACAATCAAGCAATGAACGCAAACACGACTGGTCCATAACGCAAAAAAACTGTCGCTGCTGCCTGCCAGAATGTCAACTGATAAGGGTCAGAAGCAACCCATCACCCTGCCTCCCACTTGCCCTCTCTGGCTGTGACATCGTGGAAGGGGGAACCTGCCCTAGAATGGGGCAACAGGTGCCAATTCAGCCCTCAAGGAACGGCCACCCTTTGCGGAAAGGTCGGCCTCGGAATCAGATGACGAGCCAGCATCCTTCTTGGTTTTGCTATCTCTCGCCAAGTGTCCTCGTTTCCCACACTTGTAACACCTGCTTCTGCTCTTCACGTTGTCCGGCAACGGCACGTCCTGCGCCACCAGTTGTCCTCCAACACAACCCACATGACTGCAGACAATATACAGCGCCACCATCGCCACCGCTACTGCCTTCAGTAAATCGCCTCTTTCAAGTGCCCTCACTGAATCCCGAGCCAACCTGGCTCTGATACCATGTTAGGAAAGTGAATGCTGCGAGAATCAAGAGAGAGAGATGCACACAGATAAGACACGGGTGAGGCAACAGCAACTGTACTCAACAGGGGAAGGCTACAAGGATGGGCGTCCAGGAATCAATCCCAAAAGGTAAGAACAACTGAAGAGGGGGTGGCCTATAAATAGGCCTCAGTCAAGGAGGTCGGCCCTGAGCAGATGGCCGACCAGATCTGGTCGGCCCCTTACTGAAGGGTGGCCGACTGGTCCTAGCCCTGGCCCAAAAAAACCGTCTGGAAACAGCCTCCAGAATGGCCCTAAATCTCATAGAAACGGAACCAACTGTGGACCTCTCACTGGCCGGGCACAGCCACAAATAAGCCCTCTCTCAAATAGAAAACCATGAGATGCCCTAAATCTTAACATCCCAAGGATCATGTTGCACCCAAGAAGGGGTGAGACAATGAAATCCCTCTGAAATTAGGCCTTCTGGACTATGAAGGCAAACTGTTGAGCTTTTTGGGTGATATGGGTACGCAGGCCGGGAGTGAACCTGTCGACGTCCAAATAATAAGACACTAGGGCACCTCTCATCTTGGTCGCCAAGTGTGGAGAGATGGCATCTTTTGAACTGCCCATGTCGAAGAGGACAACAAATTGTTGCCCCTTCGCTGTGCCATAAGCTCTGATAAGACCTTTTTGAAGCTCCTCAACTCCGCCCTCTTGCTTATCATTGAATACTAGTGCAGGTACTGCATTCCAAAGCAGGCAAGAGCTGAACAACATTGGTGGTTGAGGGCAGGGATGGAGGATGTCAAATCCCCACGGATCTCCTTGTGATCCTTCCTTGTACGAGACTCGAATCCTGCAAACAAACGAATAAACAACAAGGGGTGCAGGCTTGACTCACCTCCCAACCATGACAATCGCGGGCAAGCCCACAGTCTTGGCTGTCCCCACCGAGCCACGAGCTGAGCTAACTAGGTTGACGTACCGACCAATCTCCTCCTCGCGACGTCCCATACCGCCACGAAGCTGCCCTCGCGGGCCTCGAGATTGCTGCCGGCCTCGTCTGCATAAAGCAGGTGCATCCAGGCTCCAAGACCATAGAGCTCTCACAAACTCGCGAGACTCTCTATATCCCAATAACTAACATTGGCCACCCTTTGATAGGCTCTTGGCCGGTCGAGTCAATGTCTCCCATGTAGCGTCCTCCTCAACACGATCCTTCCACTTGATCTTGTATTCCGTGATAAGCGTATTACGCAATCTTCTTTCACGAAATCCAAGAATCTTTTCAGGTTCGTGCGGAACAAATGTCATGTCCTCGACATCTATGATTTCTTGAGGAGTAACTAACTGATCTGTTCCACCCAATACTTCCTTAAGTCTACTGACATGAAATACAGGATGAACTTTCACATGAGAAGGCAAATCCAATTCATATGCAACTGAACCAATCCGTCGTGTAATACGAAATGGTCCACAGTATCTAGGGGATAATTTCGGAGATCGAACTGCCCGTAAAGTCTCGGAATCTTTCGGAACTCGCAAATACACCATCGTTCCTTTAGAGAACTCTCTGGGTGAACGATGTCTATTAGAATAAAACCTGTCTCGGTCTTGAGCACTTCTAATAGATTCCTTCGCAACTTGTAACATTTCTTGCATATCTTACAAAAAATTAGGTGTTGCATCATGTTGAAGTCTTGAGAATCCTACTGTAACAGGTGATCTGGTTGAAAACCATACATAAGCATGAAAGGACTAAAACCTGTACTCGTATGTTTAGTACTGTTATATGCAGATTCTAACATAGGAAGATAATCCTCCCATGAACTCTGTCTTTTGGATACATATGCTTAAAGCATATCCTCCAAAATCTGATTCACTCTTTCAGTCTGGCTATCAGATTGAGGATGATCAGAGGAACTCAAATTCAAAGTTGTTTCCAACTTCTCAAAAACAAGTTTTCAAAAATCACTCGTAAACTTAGAGTCCCTATCACTGACTATGTCCTCGCGGTAATCCGTGCAGTCTAAACAATTGCTCAATAAACTGCCGTGCTAATTGCGTAGCTGTAATAGTCTTCTGGGTCGGTAAAAATTTAACCATTTTTGTCAAGTGATCCACCACAACCCAAATAGAATCGTGGCCTTGATGTGTTCTTGGCAATCCGGTAATAAAATCCATGGAAATACTTTCCCATTTATTGCTTGGGATTTGCAAAGGATGCAACAACCCAGCCTGTCTAAAGCGTTCAGCTTCATTTGCTTGACAAATCTGACACTTGAGAACATAATCTTCTACATATCCTTTCATCTTTGGCCAATAAAAAGTGTGTTTCACTAACGATAGTGTCCTGTGTACCCCAGGGTGCCCAGCAGAAGGGGCGTTGTGACACTCCTTAAGAATCTTGGACCTAATGTCCGGGATCTGTGGTACACAAATTTTGTCATTACGGAATAGTAAACCATTCCGAATCATCCACTGGCCTCCTGCAGCCTGAATGGTAGACTGCTCAGTCATGGAGTCTTGGTCAATCAATGAGCTCCCGTCCTGGATCTTCTGCCAAAATAGACCAAAATAACTATCAGTCCTGCAAAGCCCTCTCAATGACTGAAATAAGTCAGTAGAAATCTCGGTGAACGACAAAGTATTCACCTCTCTAATTCGACTAAGCGCATCTGCAACACTATTCATGGACCCTTTCCGATAACGGATCTCAAAATCAAAATCTTGCATTAACTCCTCCCAACAAGCTTTCCTTCCTCTCAAATCATCCGCATCACGCACATACTTGATTGACTGATGATCAGTCAATACCACAAACTTGGAGCCATATAAATAATGTCTCCAAACCTTGAGAGCATGAATCACAATATAAAGCTCCTTCTCAAGGGTTGGCCAACGAGATTGAGTGTCGTCTAGCTTTTTACTTTCAAAAGCAACCGGTCTACCATCTTGAAATAGAGCAACCCCGATAGCATAGTCACTGGCATCAGTTTCAAGAACATAGGGCCGACCTTTATCTTTCAAAAGTCTGAAGGCCATATCCAAATCGTTATTCCAAGTGATAGGCTAATTTGATTTACGTCCACGACCTTTCAATAAGTCGGTCATCGGTAGTGTGAGCTGAGAGTACTCCCGTACAGATTTCCGAAGAAAAACAACAAAACCGAGAGAAGAACGAAGTTGTTTCACTGTTCGCGGTATAGGTTAGTCCAGAACCTTCTGAACTCGGTCATAGTCAATGCTCAATCCATCATTAGTGATCTTGTGTCCCAAGTAAATGATTTCGGTCATAAAGAACTCACATTTACTTAACTTAGCATATAGTCGATTCTGTCTTAAAATAGATAAGACAATCGTGAGGTGTCTGACATGATCCTCAAGAGTACGACTATATATCAAAATATCATCCAGGAACACCACCTCAAATTTTCCCAAATGTTCACGAAAAAGATCGTTCATCATTTGCTGGAAAGTGGCTGGAGCATTGGTTAACCCAAAAGGTAATACGAGAAACTCGTAATGGCCATACCTAGTCCGAAAGGCGGTTCTTTCGACATGCCTTTCATGAATACTTATCTGGTGATAGCCAGTACGTAAATCTATCTTCGTGAAATATTTCGCTCCTGCTAACCGGTCAATCAGGTCATCTGATCTAGGGAGAGGATAATGGTTCTTAATGGTCAGCTTGTCAATCTCTTGTAATCTATACATATTCTCCAGGTTTTGTCCTTCTTTCTCCTAAGCAACATAGGTGCATCCCAAGGTGATTTACTTGGACGGATCTGGCCCATCCTTGAATAATCTTCGAGTTGTTTAGCCAACTCATCTTCCTCAGCTTGGCTCATCGTGTAAGGTGGAATACTGACAGGATGGGCACCAGGGATCAAGTCAATATGATGATCTACTGCCCGTTCAGGTGGTAAACCCGATGGCAGTTTCTTAGGAAATACGTCTTGAAACGAATCAAGTATCTTCTGTAATTCTTTGCTTTCAAACACACTTAATTCATTTACATCCATGGAAGGTATGAGAAATGAAGAAAGTGGAATCAATACACAATGGAAAGCGGTATACAAAGAAGAATCCATTATATTTCCAAAATCAATTGTATTTACAAGAGGTCCCTGAGAGGGATGAATACAATCACCTAAAATACTATACTGGGTGTCCCTATGCTGAAAAAAAAAATGACTAGACCAATCTATCTGGACCTGAAGAGTCTTAAACCACTCAATCCCTAATAACAAGTCTACATTCTCTAGGTGCATTACATAGCATTCTAGAGTATCTTTGTAGTCCTGAATCTGGATTGGAAGCATCTCGACCTTTCGATCCCAAACTTATCTTCCCGCATGTAGGCGTACCTCATAGGTATGATCGCTGGTTGTCGTATCAAGACTCAATTTCTGCACAAGTTTGTAGTTAATAAAGTTGTGTGAGCTGCCAGGGTCTAGAAGAATGTGAATCTTATGGCCATTCACTTCTCCATAAACTCGGAGAAGATCATGCAAGCCAAATACTTTAGAATTGAAGAGATAATCAAAACAAGTACTAGGGCGAGAAAGTACAGTAATTGACGTACCTATCAAAGACAACTGATTAGCTGCCTTTGGCTTGGGTCTTGCGTTTGTCTCTGCACCCTTTTGCTTCGGGCACTCGTTACACATGTGTCCTTTTTCTTCGCAGATAAAACAACGTCCTTCCTTCTTGAGGTTTAAAGCCCTAAGGAGTCGTTTCATCTTCGCTGGTGTCGAACTTGAATTCCTGAAGGTTGGTCCAAAGACTTTCCTTTTGTCGTGTTAGCCATAGGTGCGGAGAACTTTTGTTTACACTTGTTCCCCTACTCGGTAACGGGTTTCGACTTGGAAGAGACCATTGTATCATCATAGATACGAGCTGAATGAATGGCCTCGTCCAATGTTTTACATTTGTTATTTTTAACCTGTAAACGGTATGAGTCTGGTAAACCAGCTACGAAAAACCCCAAAAGAGTAGTGGGATCCATCTTTGTAGCTTTCATCTGCAAGTCTCGAAACTTTTGGAGGTAGACCTCATAGGTGAGGTGCTGCGAGGTCATGGTCAAAGCTGAAAACCGGGCAACAACATCATAATCATCCTCTTTCTTGAGGAATTCTTTCTTGAAGACATCTTCGAATTGTGCCCAAGTCGTTGGCTTAGGGTTGAGTTCCTTCCACCAAAACAAAGCTTTGCCGGACAGGAAACCTGCTGCTAACTGAATCTTTTTCCCGTCATCATATGGATGAAACTGAAAGTGAACTTGCCACTTACGTAGCCACGTGTCCACGATCTCCTTGGTGCGCTGCTTTTGCTCGCCCCCGAACGATTCTGGAGTAATGTTGGGGCCTAACTTAGAGGCCAAGGTATCCATACCCGATAGAGTAGAGAGGGTAGTGGTCAATAGGGCGATGGAGTTCTGCAAAGCTTGCATTTGGGCTGCGATTTGTGCCTGTCGTTCCGACGAAGAAGCTTCGAGAGCTACTTTGAACTCTTGGAAATCTGATTTTAACACAAAATCGTCAAAAAGATCGGCATCGGTACCTTCCGTAGCCGACAAGCCTTCGCGTTCCACAAGGGGCTCCAACTCCGATTCTTGGGTCGACATCGTGAAGAGGGTAAGTGGAGAGAAAATTCGATCTTTGCACAATAAAAGTGCGAGTGAACTTGAGAGCTTGAGAGCTTGAAAACTTGAGAGATGTGTGGCAAGAAGCCCACTTAAGGGGTTTATAAAGGTTTCCACAAAAACTAAAAGCCTCCCAAAAGCTATCTTTAGCTTTTGCTTTGGTGTTTTTTTTTTCTATATATATATATATATTCTATTTTCTTAAAAAAAATAAAACACCTTGAAACCTTAGAGGAGGGGTTTTTAAACTTTAAAATAATTAAAAAAACGAATGCCCATTAAAAAAACGAGTACTTTTCTTGTTTTTTTTTATTCGCATCCCTCCTGGATTAGAGCTGCTGGCATCACCCACCGGTTACAGGCGTGTGCTTTTCCTTGCCGTCGGCCACCTCGCCTGTCGGCTGCTGTCGTCACGTGTGCAGCACCTTCCGCTAGCTTTCCTGCCGGTGCCTTCGCGCCAGTCTGCGCCTGCGAGCGACAGCCCCTTGTAGGCCTAGCCACAAAGCCACGTGGGCCTGGGCGCCTGCCTGGGCTGGCCTGGGCGTCTGCCCGCCTGGCCTAGGCTCCTGGGTGGGCCTGGCCTGGGCACCAGCCTGCCTGGCCGAAGCGCTGTGTGGGCTTGGCTGCCTGGCCCCCTGGTTACTCAAGCCCATGCGCCCGCCTGCAGGGTCGCCTACAGAGGCCTGGCCGGCTACCAGCCTCCGATAGCCAAACGCTACACCCGCTAGCGCCTCCTCTCACACGCTTGCTCTTCTTCTCTCGCTCTCGTTCGCGTTCAACCAAAAGCAATGAAGATGCTTTTTTTTTTTGTTGATTTCTCTCTCTACGTTCATGCGACCGCACCAACGAAACTCTCCTCTTCTTTGCAAAGCAACGACCCTACTTAGACTACCACCTCCCATCAACATGGGTTTCTTTGATGAAGAAAAACACATATTGAATCTGAAAACAGCAGTATGCACAGAAAAAACAGCAAGCTTTTTGAACACATACCTTTCTTCGACCTCATCTTCTCTACCTACCGACTTGCTTGTTCACGGGGTATGCTCTGATACCACTGTCAAATCCCCACGGATCTCCTCGTGATCGTTCCTTGTATGAGACTCGAATCCTGCAAACAAACGAATAAACAACAAGGGGGTACAGGCTTGACTCACCTCCCAACCATGATAGTCGTGGGCAAGCCCACAGTCTTAGCTGTCCCCCACTGAGCCACGAGCTGAGCTAACTAGGTTGACGTACCGACCAATCTCCTCCTCGCGACGTCCCATACTGCCACGAAGCTGCCCTGGCGGGCCTCAAGATTGCTGCCGACCTCGGCTGCATAAAGCAGGTGCACGTCTGCACTAGATCCAGGCTCCAAGACCATAGAGCTCTCACAAACTTGCGAGACTCTCTATATCCCAATAACTAACCTTGGCCACCCTTTTATAGGCTCTTGGCCGGTCATCGGGCATCCACACTTGGGCGCTCGCCCGTCCATACTTGGGTGCCCACCCGTTAGTCTATCCCTAACTCAACTCGTCAATCAGCCTGCCTAGCTCCAAGCTTCCCCAAGTCTCGAAACTAGTCTTGCGTGCGTGTAGCACACGGTAGATACTGTTGGATAGGTGTCATCTCCAGATGGTGTCACGCTAGTGGCACACTCTTTAGCCTCTAGGCATTTTTGGGATTTATAGCATTCATTTCCATTTTTTCCTATTTACACACATTTTTGGGTGGAGGAAAGGGTGGAGGAACTTTCCTATATATATGAGGCATTGTAGTTTATTTCTAATGAAGTTGGCTAGTGGTTCATTGATGAGTTCTTGAGTACATTGTCTCTTCTCTCATCTCTTCTTTCTCACATGGTATCAGAGCAAGGTGGTGGCGCACATAGAGCCTCCTTATCCTTCTTCCTCTCTACCTCTAGTCCTCTTCAACAACCCCGCTTTCAATGACGTTTTTTCATTTTTTGATTTTCTACTAAACGAATGCGTTTTTGAGGATTGTGCCCGCGAGACCTACTGGAATCATCGTGGTCTACGACTTAGCAGAAGAAAGTTTTCGCAAATTCCTCACCGTTTTGAGTTATTCTCCGCAGATTGCCCGCATGCAGAATTTCTGCTTGCTTTTTTTGCAGAAGCCCTTACTCATCATCCTTGCACTCATTCAATGATGGAAGAGGCTTCGAACCAGTCTCTTACCATCCTCTACAAGTGTGTTTTTAAAGCACTTCAATCCGAGTCCTACAACTCTACTTGCGGTGAAAACATTGCCAACTAGTTTTTCCTACATGCGGTAGCGTTTTTTTGGAGGCTTCTTATGGAGAGATTTGTAGCTACGTTTTCATCATCAACTTCAACCCTCTTCATGGTGTTTTGAGGTACATATTCATCCTCTTTTCTACACCTTTCTACCGACTGAAAATTTCACTTTGCTACACACTTTGTGTTTGCGTTTTCTTGGACAATCAACTCCTTCATACTCCTTCTACCTATGGCTACATTCTCAGCCCTCTTTTGGTGGTTTCTACGGAGTCTATTGGTTCATATATCGGCTGCGTTTTGTGGCTGCGTTTTTGCACTATGTTTGTGCATATTTTGGAGATACTTCCTTGGTGGACAGCCCATCTATTGGCTGCGTTTTTGGAGGTATGACACTTCTTCCCTTGTGTTTTCCCACCCTCCTCTCCCTACGGGATCTCGGAAGTCCTCTACTCCAGAAGACAAAGGCAAACTTGAAGATACTATGGATCCTACATCTCCTACGAAGACGGTTGAACCGGCAACTACTACAACGGAAGTTGGTGCAATTCCTTCTTCGGTAGGTGCTTCTACTTTCTCTTTTCCGTCATATCCATTACCTTCTACGGATCTTTCTCTCTTTCTTCTTTGTCCTTTATGTCTTCCTATCCACATACTTCTATGTCCTCTATGGTATATCTCCCTACATCATCTATGTCTTTTATGGCAACTTCATCTACTATGATTCCTCCTTCTACTACTTCCACTACTACTCCTCTCCCCACTCCATCATATCAGCCCTTTAACCCATTCACTCAATCTTTGAGCCTTCCAAGCCTTTTCGATTCACAAAAGCTTACCCCAAACAACTACCACACTTGGTCCTTGTTTATGCAACTTCTTTTGGAAAGCATCGGGATGTGGTCTATAATCACTTCTCCTCATATGGTGCCTTCTCAATATCAAGCATATATGGATGCACGGGCCAAAGCTTTACTTGTGCATGGCATGTCTACATCGGTTGTGTCTCAATTTCTTTCTACAAGGAGTACGGCTCAACAATTATGGCACGCTATACAAATGCAATATGGAAGACTTTCAACGGTTAAGATGGCTAAGTTGGAAGAAGATTTGGATAAGCTTTCTATCTTCGAATCCGACAACATAGTGGAGAAGCTTGGAGAATTCAATTGAATCAAGCGGCAACTTGAAGAGTTTGGTACATTGGTAAGCAATCCGGTCCACAAGCTACTTGGTAAATTGCCTTCTTCTTTTGAATCGTTCAAAGATAACATCTTTCTTCAAGTTCCTTTTCCTTCCTTTGAAGAGACTATGGGTCTTCTTCATGATAAGTGCCTTACTCGTCGCAAGCAAAACAAAAAGGACTCGGCTTTTGTAAGCCAAGGCAAGGGCAAAGGCAAAGGCAAGGAGAATGATCAACGCAAAGGCTCTAATTCCGATGCTAAAGATTCTTCAACCAAAGGCGACAAGAACAAATCAAAGGATTCGTCCAAGGAGTGCACTTTCTGTGGTCGTAGTGGCCATACGGAGGATCGTTGTTTTGCTAAGAAGGCGGGATCCAAGAAGGTAAAAGCTGAACTTGTATCCAAATCTAAGGGTTCTTATACATCAACATCTTCTCACGACAAAGACAAAGACAAGAAGGAAGACGGTAACGCCAAGGTTGCATATGTTGCTATGTCTTCTACTTCTTCATGTGACACATCACTTGTGGTAATCAAAGATCTTGATACGCATACTGCGGATGAGTGAATTGCCGACAGGGGTACTACCTCTCACATGACGAATAGTTCTTTCTTATTGGAAAACTATAAGTCTATCTCTTCATCAGTACACATTGGTGATGCTTCGTCTCTCCCTGTGATTGGTATTGGTGATGTTTCTTTTGGAGATGCTATCTTACATGATGTTTTGCATGTGCCTAAGATGTCTGCCAACTTATTATCTATCTCTAAGGCTACTTCTAAAGGTCTTGGGGTTTACTTTGATGATGAAGTGATTGAAATCATTGATAGACAGTCACTTTCTTGTGTGGCACATGGTTATCAAAATGCTGGGCTTTATCATATAAGCTCTTTTACAGCACAGTTGCCACCACATGAGTCTCATCTTCATCAATTATTTGCTTCTCCTAAAGCACTTGTTTCTAATGAAGATAGTGATCTATGGCATTTCCGCTTTGGCCATGTTCCTCTTGCTACTTTGCAACATCTTGTCTCACGTATATATATTGGTCGCCTTGTACTACCTCTGTCAGCCTATTCTACCTACCTGTCACATGTCTCTACCACATCATCGCCACCATGTTATCACTGCCACGTGGCACCTACACTGTGTGACCCTGCCCAAGGCTGGCGACCTGTATAATAGGTGAGGTGTGTCACAAGGAGTGTATTTGTGCACACTACATGCTCAGCAGGCTGCAAAAAAGACCAAGCATAAGCCATCCTGTAGACCCTTAATAAAATAGTGGGGTTCTCTAGAGCACACACAACAACAGATCTCTACTTTTTGTACCCAGTGATTTGAAGAATATCACCGTATTCCTTTGACAATTTGGCCTTCTTACTGATCTGGTAGTAAAAATGGTATCTGAAATTGCATACCGCTTTTGATTATAAGATAATATATTGAACATCCTCTGGTATTGAATATCTTTTTGTGTTGCAAATGCTACTGTGTAACTAGTACTTGCATGTGGCAGATACCTGGGTGGAGCTTTTGATGTGGAATCCCTTGTTGACAACCTTCTCATACAGCTCGCCAAGAGTGAAGATATTATTGTGAATGTTCATGACATAACCAACCTTTCAAGGCCACTTTTAATGTATGGCGCAGAAGTATCTGACGATGGCCTCTCCCATGTTAGCTCTTTGGATTTCGGAGATCCTTTCAGGAAGCATCAGATGCGTTGCAGGTGAATTTTTAGCTGTGAGGAGCTGTACTTTTCATTACCAACTCAGTGCCTGTTTAGTAAAGCTCACTTCGTATTTTGGTTTATTTTGGTCCATGTATGTTATAGGCTAGCAAGCGAAATTCCGCGTCCAACACTTGCTTTGGGGTTTGCTAGCGGTGTGTTAGCATTTGTTGGCCTTATCTGTGCCATGGTGTACAATGCGCATAAACATGTCAAGAAGGTAGAAGAAGACTATCGGAAGATGGAAGAGCTCAAAGTACAAGCAGAAGCAGCCGATATAGCCAAGTCTCAGGTTATGTGTTTGCTTCCAAATCATAAGATTTAACCACTATATCAGTCCTTGTAATTAAGATTTCTTTTCCTTTTAGATTTCAAAAGAAAGTTTCTCTGCCGAATTACTTCTGATGTTACTTGGATGCATTACAGTTTTTGGCGACCGTCTCCCATGAGATAAGAACTCCAATGAATGGTGTGCTTGGTAAGTCATTTAAAACTCTTGTTTAGATGCAAGCAGAGCAAGGCGCTAGGGTATATTAAGTAGGCTGCTTTATTTTGGGAGGTGGGACATCATATAGAAAACAGAAAGTTGCATTTATGTGGCTCTCGAGCAGCTGCCAATTATGATGGTTAGTTCTGTAGCCTACTGAGGATGGGATAGCATGCTAAATTTTGTAGGGTAGGGGTTAGTCAGTCATTCATTGTCATCGAATCTTTCTGGACCAGGGTGCTCAAGTCTCAAGACACCTTTGCTTTGTGATCATCTCCATTGTGCGTGTATGAGATTATTCAATTGCCTACATTCCTTGGGGGACAGTGGGCCGTAAACAATAATTCTCTTTAGTAGGTGGTGCTGTGAGGATATGCATACCTTCATATCTTCATTTTGGACAAGTATTCTTTCATGTTTGTGGCTTCAAATGAAGCTTGAAGCTTCTTTTTGTCCAAGAAATTGGCGCGTTGAAAGCCTCTCTTGTTTCAACGCCTCTCTTGTATCTTACTGCGCTTCTCTTGTTTGCCTCTCTTGTATCTTACTGCGCGTTGAAAGCCTCTCTTGTTTCAACGCTTCATGCATGACCTCTAGTGTCTTATACATATGCTATCAATTTGTCTTGTGGATGACTACCATGAGGTTAAACATTGCACTTTCTTATAAGGTGAATTTGGGCATGTTCCCGGATTCATCTAGGTATATCTTTATGCTGGATTAGCGGACATGCAAATTTCACATTGTGAAGTTTTCGTCCAAGTTGCAGCCAATTGATATTGTGTTAATTCTTTCTATCTTTAGTGGTGTATATGCCCTTTCAACTACCTTTTTGTTGTAATAATTCTTTCTATTCGTCATGATCCTTAGTGCTAGGCTTCATTATGGCTGAGTCTGCCCTGTATCTCCAGAGCTTTGACAGAAACTCAGTACACAGATCTTTGTATAAATGTATGCTCTTGTGTGTGTGTGTGTGTGTGTGTGTGTGTGCGCGCGCGCGCGCGCGTGCGTGGTGTGTGTGTGTGTTGGAGCATATATTAATACCAAGTTCTACACCCACTATTGGGCACTGATGACGTTAGTGGGGATGTTGTAGTATCTAGTATACTATGCGTGATAGAGTTGATGGTTTATTTTCTTGTGGATGACTACCATGAGGTTATAAATTACACTTTCTTATAAGGTGAATTTGGGCATGTTCCCGGATTCATCTAGGTATATCAATTTGTCTTCATCCAGGGCAGGGTTTCAAAGTGATCAAGATTAATAAAATCTACATGGATGAGAAATGCTATATTGAGTGCATGATGCCTCGAAAGATCAATATACTGGAGTTGTGATATTGGAAACCTCTAGTTGTTTTGTGCATGTATGTGAGCGTGTGCATGTGTTGTTGGTGGGCGCGGGCTGGGGCTGGGGCTGGGGGGAATTTAACTTATTTTGGCATTATTATTCCATGAAGTCCTGATTTGTGAGAGGAGAACTTGTTGCAGTTTAATTTCATTAAGTCTCAATGGTTCAAATTCCCAGGAATGCTGCAAATGCTTCTTGACACTCAGCTTGATGCAACCCAACAAGATTTTGCTAGAACTGCACAAGCAAGTGGAAAAGCATTGATTACACTTATAAATGAGGTTCTAGATCAAGCGAAAATTGAGTCAGGCCGCATGGAACTAGAGGTGGTACCTTTTGACCTCCGGGCTATTCTGGATGATGTCCTTTCACTTTTCTCTGGAAAAACCAGGGGGGAGGGCATTGAGGTACAAATATGTGTAGCCTTTCAACTCAAAGGGGTGGTTGTTTTGAGCTTGAGCTGCCACAGATGGATTCCTATGATACAATAATGTGTGCTTTGTTTTCGAATATGGTGTAGCTAGCTGTATATGTCTCCGAAAGGGTACCGCCTATTCTCATTGGAGATCCTGGTCGGATACGGCAAATCATCACCAATCTTGTGGGAAACTCTGTGAAAGTAAGCTTTGGCATTGATTTGGTTGACCTAATCACAGCAAAATATCTGCTCCATAGGCCTTTATAAAACCACTCAATGCATGCCACTGTGATGCTTTTAAGCTTGAGTGTTTCTGGATATATACATAGAAGTGAACAGGATATATGATCATTCCTTAGTTGTTTACCCAGCTCTTACCTTGTGTGTTCTTGCAGTTCACTGAGAAGGGTCACATTTTTGTGTGCGTGCACCTGTGGGACGACATTGAGTCTGTTCAGATGGTGGATTCCGAAACCATGTCAAAGGCGATTATAGAATGCAGGCTAGCCAAGAGCAGTAACACTGTTCCATCTGCCACGTTGAGTGGCCATACGGCTGCAAATAGACAAAGTAGCTGGGATATCTTCAAACTCTTAATTGCAAAAGAGAGACAGAGGTCTACAGAAAGAGAAACATCTGAGGTAAAGCTTTTTATCAGTGTCGAGGATACAGGAGTTGGAATCCCTTCACAAGCGCAACAACGGATTTTTATGCCATTCATGCAAGCTGATAGCTCGACTTCGCGCACCTACGGAGGCACTGGGATAGGCTTGAGCATCAGCAGATGTCTGGTTGAACTAATGAAGGGAGAGATGCATTTTGTGAGCAAAGAGAATGTGGGATCAACTTTCACATGCAGCCTCGTGCTCAGAAGAGGTGATGATACAAGTCTAGGAGAAGACAAACGGTCTCTGAGTGAGAGGATGCTTCCAACCAAGTTCAAGGGCATGAAAGTTCTGATCATTGACGGGGGACTTGTACGGTCCGAGGTCACACGGCATCATTTACAGAGACTGGGTTTGCAAGTAACGTCAGTTTCCGACTTGGAACTTGCCCTCAAGTTTTTGTCGGACGGACCTAATGCGGCCTCGAATGGCTACTCTTCAAGGTTCGATTTCATGTGGCCACCCCAGTAATGTACTTCCAGGCTTTTCGCAGCCCAATTATCTGGGCCAGGGATGAGCTTTTTGCTTTAAATGCCCACCAAAAAACTGGCCCATTCTCATGAATTGAAGGACACAGTTTGTGAGCTTTCTCCCAACTGTGCCCATTTTAGCACAGTTGGGAAACCCATGGCACAGTCAACTGAAACATTTTTGGCACAGTTAACTGTGCCATGTTGGGAAGACATTGGTAGCCTCAAATTTGAATGCTGTGAAGCAGTTGCAGCCTCAAATTTGAAGCCCTCGGAACCCTTCTTGAGGCATCTTACCCTTCACATAAGGGCAGGAAAAATTGAACCCTTCAAAAGAAAAGCTAAATTTTGAAAAGTTTTTCAACGTACCCTTCTCAACTAAAAGCAAAGAAATGTGGTTATGGATTGTGCCCTTCGAATGAAATAATAGGATCACACTTCAAATTTGAGGCACTTCAAGACACTGTTAATAGTTTTAGGGATTTGAGCATGTTAATAGTTTTCGGGATTTGAACAGTGATATTTTTCTTTTAAAACGAAATGGAGAAATAATATCATGTTTTGGTCTTCTCAGCACAACAGGAGAGGTTGATCTGGTGCTTGTGGACAAAGATGCTTGGGGGCTTTCGACTGGTTTGAATTTTCCGTCTCTCTTACAGAAAGTAAGACAGAATACTACAAGGGACATCAATTGTCCGAAGATGATTCTTATGGCAACCTCTATGACGAGCGCCGAATGTGAAACAGCCAAAAGTATAGGGTATGTAGACACAATCATCATGAAACCCCTTCGAGCAAGCATGATTGCCGCCTGTTTGCAGCAAGTGCTCGGGATGGGGAACAAAAGTCAGCAAGGAAGGGAAGAACCTGGCAACCTGTGCAATCTCTTGTGTGGGAAGAAAATATTGGTGGTGGATGACAATAAGGTTAACCGCATTGTGGCTGCGGGTGCATTGAAGAAATATGGTGCCCTTGTTGAATGTGCAGATAGTGGCAAGGCTGCAATCGCAAAGCTGGAGCCACCCCATATATTTGATGCATGTTTCATGGACATCCAAATGCCTGAGATGGATGGGTATTCACACAAAGCCAAGAGTCTTTAAAATGCTTTCCTTCTGCCTTATTCATATATCAAGTGAAACAAGTACACAAGAAGCAAACAATTACTATCAAATGATATAGTTACTCTACTACAAGTAAAAACATGCACACATACCTTGTTACAGCTCACACACAGACATGCACGCATGCATCTTTTACAAAGTGGTAGTTTGTAAAAGGAGTGGCATGCAGGTTGGTAAATGGATGCATGCATGCATATGCATACATACATACATACACGCATACATCTTTTATAAAGTGATAGTTTGTAAACAGAGAGGCACAGTTGGTAATGCAACCTTTTGGCTGCTGCTTCATTAGCCCTATGGTTGATTCTTTGTGACATCTGAAATCACTGATGTAATCTCTCTCACAATAGGTTCGAAGCAACCCGGAACATTCGGAAGGTTGAGGAGTTGGTTAATACACAGGATAGATTGACAGAGGATTCTGGCAAAGTTTGGCATGTGCCAATATTGGCCATGACCGCTGATGTTATCCAGGCGACTTATGATGCGTGTGTCCGATGCGAAATGGATGGTTATGTCTCCAAACCCTTTGAGGAAGAGCAGCTATACATGGCAGTCAGTCAAGTCTTAACCATGACATGAGGATCACAAAACCATGGAGCTGGCTGGTGGTGCATAATTAGCGAATTGTGATGAGTTCTCACAACATGAGTTATCTGATGATGTGTTTTCTGGAGACCATGACATGGGTGTCTGATAATGTGTTCTTCATGCAGAATGATCTTTTATAGGCTTTTCTGAGGTCCAAGCGTTGCCAGATATCTGTATGAGGTGGAACTATCTATCTGGGGGTGGTTACAGTCTGGCATTTCTGCAGCCGGACACTGGTGCTCACAATTTTGCAAATCAGTGCTGATTTTGCCAACCTGGTTGATGGCATATGACTGCTGGTTTGACCCCCCTGATGGTCTTGCGACAGCTCCTCTTCAAAAACCTGTATGTGTTACATAACGTAAGAGTTTCACAAGCCGTGTTGCAGTGTAATATATTGTGCTAGTGAATTATCCGGCTTAATTCTATCTTAAACTAATCCCCTTACTAATCATTTACTCTCCAAATCGCTAATTCTATCTTAAACTTATCCCCTTACCAATCATTTTCTAAGAGTTAAGGTAGAGCAAAGAAAATCACAATAACGATGAGACTAATTAAGAAAGATAATAGCACACTTAATTTTGATTGAAGCCTTACAGAATACCAAAAATTTGCCAATTTTAGTGCTAATCGAGTTTCACAGACAACCTTAATAGCTACAAGATAGAATTAACACTTTTTGCATTCCATTACATAACTCATCTGCCTAGGATAACATGTGGCTAGAAATTTTCATGTGCCTCATAAAGATACCTTTATATTCACCAATAACGTTTGATAATTAGCCTTAGATCAGTACTATACAATCTAGCATTACTATTTAAGCCAATTCTTAACATTGTATTTGCATTTTTGGTATTGCACAATATGAGTTTTAACTTTTGTGTTGTGAAAGATTCTACTTGTGAGTGTTATTTACATACACACACTCCCTCACATGTTGTATCTCCTTATAAATATTTTGGTAATTTTAAGATTTTGTGAGTGTTATTCGCCTGCATACACTCCCCTGCGTGGTAATTTTAAGATTTTTAATAGAGGTTGAAAAGTGAAAGAATCAATATACATGGAATCCCTAAATCATGAACATTGGAACATCATATTAATTGGATTTTTCAAATGCAAAGACATCACCTAAGGTTTATGCTCAGATTTTGTTGCGAAAAAGTTAGATCTTTGGTATCTTTAAATAAAAATTTTACTATTTAACATATAAAGTTGAACAACCTACATAAGGCTATCTCTTAACAAAAAATCCATATAAGTCAATTTCTCTCTTTACTTTAATAGCATTATACAAGGATTATCTATGTTGGGAATCATCCTTACCATGTTAAAGTGAAAATACATCTTGAAAAGGAGTATTTTTTATAAATTTTCTTAGCTAAGAGAATATTGAAAAAAAAACTTAAGGTTTTGAGGTTTAGGTAAGTATGATAAATCATGGAATGTGCTAGTTAAGCATGCTAAAGTACTGGCACCTCTTTAGAAGGACTTGCCAAAGGCTTCTAAGAATAACCACAAAAATATGCATGCAAATGTATTGCGATTGTATTGTAGGAGAATTAATGTCAAGATTGATATATATAATATGTGGCAATGAGCGTATATTTATGTTAGAGATTGGAGACATGCCAAGTAAGACACAAAGTGGTTTGTAGATTTTGTTCCTTAGGAGGTGTGAGTATTGGGAATGATCCTCCCACTAACTATCATAGAAAATATGTACATTTTAAAAAATTGTAACTCATGAGTAGGAATTATGAGGGCTTTGGACCTCCTTTACCAATGACTACCAAAGTAAGTTGATAATAAACCATTTAAGTCATGCCACTAACGCGGTCAAAGAATGCTATAGGGGCCATAACAAATGTTGATGTGCTGAAGCTTTGACTTGTATCTCTTTAGATGTTGATGCATTAGATGTGGTGACTTGTTGCATATCCTTTATTTTTCATAGTGCAAGCAAGTTCTTGTGGCTTCTCCATTTTTGGGAGAGGGTTCTTTGCAGTCTGCTTGGTCCGTACCATTTGGGATGTGAGTGTGCTTCTTCTTGACACACAGAAATTGGTGGTGATTATATTCTTTCTTTGATAGCTTTGAGTGCCTAGATGGTGGAATTACCATCATAATAGCCTAGAACAATGACAAGATGTGTAGGCACTCATTTTTTTATGAACTTTATGATGTGGGGATTGGTGCCTTTGTTGTTGAGGTTGCTTCCTTATGCAAGTTGAGGGAATCTTGTGGATTTCTTTGGGATTCACACATTTTCATTACCTTCATCGAATCTTTGTGCTTGCAATAATTTCTTCAAAACCCATAACTGATGAGTTGGAAGAAGATATTATCGGGTTTTTTTTTGGGGTTTCTGCTTCTGCAGAAGAGGTCTGATTTTTCTAGGCACTTGAGATTTATGTTGTGGGCATTATGTGAGTGTTGTCTCGATTGGTGAGGTAGCCAAATAAGAATGCCACTTTCATAGTATCCTTGAGCTACTAATAACTACTTTTCTACCTACCTTTTGACACCATGAACATATCTTGACATTTACTTATGTGGTGGATATACCTTCTTTTGTGGAACTGAAGGTTTGGTACCTTTCTTGGCATTTGCTTGCAATGAAATATTGTCATTTGTTAGTTTTGGGTAGCCCCATCGATGATGAGGCTTGGGTCTTCATGAGAGGGGTTTCCGACTATGGTGAAGTCACTTGGATGGATTCACCTTTGTCAGAGTACCAGTGATGATGACCTTCGATGTTGTCCTCGTTGTGCTGATAACTTAGGATTGTTTCCAAAAGGGGCTATCAATGGGGAGGTTTTTATGATGGAAGCCTGTGACTCCTTTGGCAAGGTTGGTTGAAGAGGGGCTCTTAGAGTAAAAGCTTTATATCATGAGGTACTGCCGATGTATAGGGAGTAGGTCTTTATTATTAATGGTACTAGAGAGGCTATTTGCTTAGATAAAGGGTCTATTGACGCTGAGGGTTGTGGAAGGTTACCCTTGCGAAAGTAAGATTCAATTTGTGGTATTGGTGTCGACAAGGTATAAGAAGGGACAAATTCAAGAGTGGCTATGGAATCTGAGGTTGTGAAGTTAGAGGTAGAAGCCTGTTCTTTTGATGGTGAGGATAGAGCTGTAGAGATAGAGACTTTGTCAAAAAGGGATTTTGATGGAGATGGTAAGTTTTCAGTTGATGAGGAGATTTCTGGGAGGAACCTTGTAGCCTTCTATGCTCAACATCATATAGAACTTTCAATTTTTGGATCCTCTCTATCTCAAAAAATGGGTAGGGGTGCCTTGCACACACTTGGAAAGTCTGATCACCACCGAACATGATTTGATCATGACAGGATCGAGAAAACATATATTTTGTGTGTTTGGAAAAATCTACGCACAAAATGTAAGATGGAGAACTATATATAGCCTAAAAGACATCTGATGGTGACCAAACTTTGGAAGCATGTAGAGAGAGGTACCCCACATATACTTTCAAAGGTGTTATGGGCTACCACACCTCCAAGAGGGAACTCTACACATTCACCTAAAGGATGAGCAATAGATCACAACTTCGTAGAGCACTTACCAATGCTTTGAACTTGAGTCCCTTGAGGCTTCCAAGCTCACTTGTTAAGCTCCACCTCCACACTGTCACCGTAGAGTCGCTCGCACTCGCAATCCACAAGGCAATCACTCTCTCTCTCTCTCTCTCTCTCTCTCTCTCTCTCTCTCTCTCTCTCTCTCTCTCTCTCTCTCTCTCTCTCTCTCTCTCACACACACACACACACACACAAGCATGAATCACACAAGCATACAAGAGGAACAATGCTAGAATGCTCTCTCTCTCCTTCAATCTCTCTCAAGACACAAGGGAGAGTTCTCTATAGCACAAAGGGGATTGTGTCTTTTCATTATGAGAAAAGGCCTTATATACATTTGACCCTTATTCACACTTGGGCGCCCAAAACTTACTTACTTACTAGGCCTTGGGTGGCCAATATCTCATAATGTACAACTTTTATAGTGCTATTTCATGACACTTATTAATGTCCTCAATTGGAGGATCATGTTTGTTAATCCAAAATGGGACTAACATCCCCCCTTCCTAATGTAGGTTATGTCCACAGAACCTATTACCAAGGTCTTAAGACTTGGTCATCGACTCATGTCGGTAGAAGTTCCTCCTGGATTGGAGCTTCTTGAGTGTGCATTGGAATGCTGAATGTGATCTCTAGAATCCTATATCCACCATGTCTTCGAAAGTGATATGCATGTAGCCTAGAAGACATCGCGGGAGTCGATGGTAGTAAAGCATGATTCCCCTATCTAATGGCCCTTGGGTCATGTCGAACTTCAGGTGTTCTGCTTCATAGCCATCATAGGGCTCCTTTGGTTAGTCTATTAGCACCACCACCAATTTCAAAAATCTGACGCTAGCTACAATAGCGGGGTTTGGAATTCTGCATCATGCCTTGATCCATGTAAGTATCTGCTGTCTTTGTTCCTGAATGTTTGCAAATGTTGCTAGTATAAAAATGGGGAAGTTGTAGCACACATGTGAGTCGCGCCTCTTGGCTTCCTGAAATTCCAGTGGTGTCCATCTTCTTTTAACTGGCATGTATAATGGATCGACCCGCAGTGTTGGTGGTGTGCTCATATACACTTGGCTGTATTCCAGAATTGCTAGGTACTCCTTCCTCCAGTTTGGCTGTATTCCAAAATCTTTCTGGTGGCGTAGCCACCTCTATTGTGCACAGGATTTGCTTTCCTCCATCTTCTGAAATAATAGTTGATCATGAATGTAACAATCCGTATCTCGAGCAAATGAGCTAAGTGAGGATTTTCCAGCTTCATATGCTATGCCACATTTGCCCATAATGTATCCTCTCTGGCCAATGGAAGTAGTTCTTCTAAGTCAGGGCGTGAGGTGCGGAGAGGGTATGGTACATTATGTTGTTTTGTTGGAGTGATTTTTGAATATGCTTCTGGCATGATTCGGCATGTGGGCTCAAATGGAATGATCTGCATGAGTACCTTGAACATTAACTTTGGCTTCAAAAGACGATTGCCCACACGAATGAACCCTTTGTATTCTGCAGCAGTAGCTGACAAAGAATCCAAGATGGTATCATCAATAAATTCTTCAATATTATCGTGCGGGATGGTGTGTCGTACCTCTTGAGAGTGCCGTGTTAGAGATGGGTGAGGTGCTAGTACCTCCTTGGGGGCGAGAGTGTTAGTGGGAAAATCAATCTCAGGAGGATAGAAAGATGAGAAAATGCAGTCAGCTTGAGAGAGATGTTAGTAGGTGGCGTGTTAGGATATGGGTTAAGTAGCTTACTAGCGACATTAGAATAGACAGGGTAAGTTGATTTTGAAAATGAAGAAGAAGATTCTTCTTGACCGTGACCTGTGCGCTAGGGGGTGAGTGGCTAGGCTTAGGAGACTTAATAAAGTCTTGTAAGTCTAGAATTTCTTCGGCATTGATAGTGGGATATTCTATGTGGGTAGCATCAAAATTGTATTGCACATTGGTTAGCATGGCTTCTAAATGTTTGTAAATATTAGTGTGGAGTTTTAAAATGCCAAAAGGATGATATAGAGTGGACTCACATAGATTTAGATATTGGTGAGTGCTATATACCTCTAGCCACCCATGACTTATAACCCATTGTAGTAACCATGTGCTACTACCTCATAGTTGGCGGGCATCTCTGGAATGTCATCTGGGACAAACAGGTGTAATTTTTTGACACTGTTGTCCAGAATTTCTGAGTTTTGGAGAACGTGACACCAACTACGAAGGTTTAGCACGATAGGATATAGAGGGTAGAAAAAGATGTCTTGGGGATTAGTTAATACTAAGTCTCTCCTCAAAATTCCCATGATTACGGTAGGATCAACGTCTCTTTCAATATTTTGTTTGATTAATGTTAGTTCTCTTAGGCCTATATCTTCAAATAGATTTATATCATACTAAAGTAGAGAGAGTGTTAGTGTAGACAAAAACAAGGAAAGAGTTTGAGGAGGGGCCCGAGGAGTTACTGGCAGCAGAGCTGACCCAACTCGAAGGTGCGCTTAAGGAGGAGATGGAGATCATCGCTAGGGTCCGATCGTCGCTGACTTCTTTCTTGGATCACCAGCTGGCGCTTGAGCTCTTGTAGGTGGGCATCTGTGTTGCTAATAAGGAGGTTTGAAATTGATGTTTCACTAACCATCCTTGCAACATCTAAATCTTCGAATCTTCTTGTTGCATTTTCTTGGGCCCACTGGGCGGTTGCTTCCCTTTCCTGAGCTTTGGTAATCTGTTGGAGTCTATGGGCTGCTAGCCTCTGCGTGTCTTGTAGTTGTTGTGTAAGCTGCATCACTATCTCTTGGTGTGCCAACTCTTTTCTGTGTGCTTCTGCCTGGCCCGTACTTATTGTTTCATTAAGAGCTCTAATCTTTTCTGCATGAGCCTTGTTGGTTTGTTCCCTTGCATTTTGTAGATGGTTTGCCCTCTCCTCCTCTGCTTTGAGCTATGCTGTTAGCTACGTGATTTGGTATTGCAATGCTTCTTCCTTAGCCCTGGCATTGGCTTGGAACTCATGTACTTGTTGTGCATGTAGTGTCATGAGTTCCTTTGTGTGGGTGACTTCTTTCTGGAGCTGTTCCTTCACTTATTCCAATTTGGCGTTGAGGTCAACATTCTCCTTGATCCTTTGTACTATTGTTTGGCTTAATACCATGTTATTATTCTCCAGGGTGTTGTACCTTTTCTCCTGCTCCTCTGTAGCTTTCAGACTCTTTATGTGACATCTTTGTGGGGGTAACCTCACTTGCTTCCAAGTTTTCTTTTAACCGTTGTACTTGTGTAGATGCTTCTTTTACCTGCTTCTAGAGGGTGGTGTTACGGTCGTGGAGAATATGTGTTGTCAGGAGGTGGCACTGCCAAACCTTTTGTTCTTGCACCCACATTGCATTTGTGCTTGAGTCTGTCTCCAGCCCAGTCTGTGGTGGTTGGTTGAGCAGTTCGTCAAGTCCTTCCATGGTCTCCTGCAAGAATTGTTGATAGTCGATGTTTTGCAGTCAGGGAGGCTAACTGGGGTAGTCTTTCTTCATCTTCCAATCTTCTCCTCTTGCTTGGACTTGATGGATCTGGAGTTCTTTGTCTTTTACTTGCTTCCATGGGGGGCCTCTGGTTCCTGTATTGGGGCTGTGGTTGCCTCCACATCTTGTCTTTCCTCAGCTTGTATTAGCGTTTCTTGTTTTGGAGCTGTCTCTCTTGGTGTGTCTGCCAGACTTGATTCTTTGAGAGGAGATAGGTCTATAAATATGAGTTGTGCTGGGCTTGTTGGAGGAGTGATTTGTTGCCGGGGTTCTTGTGTAGTATGGCTACGAATATTCTCTTGAAATGCCTCTTGGTAAGTGTGGATTTCTGTGTGGCCACTTCCTCCTCTAGTCTTTGTGACTCAGCAGCAACATCTGTAAGCACTCCCTTCATCTTCTTAGTTGTTTTCTTCTTGCGCCCTTTCTTGATCTGCTTTATGATCTCCGTGGTGTCCATCAAGATAGCTTGCCCTTCTTACACAACTTTAGTTGTTAATTTGGGCTGGTTTGGTAATAGTGCCAACTGTATTTGCTCCTCTGGTTCGGGCTCCTTGAGAGGCCTTTTTGCTACATGATTGAGAACCTGTGTGAGGAGGTATGGGTTACATATCTTCGATTGGTGGGATTTCAAGCAATTCTCCATCTCCTTATGTAGATAGTATGCCCAATCGTCCTCTTTCTCCTCATGTAATTTTGTAATCCGATTGAGAATGACTCTGTTGTATCTGTCCACACTAGCTTTACTTGCATCATCAAAGACATGGCCCTACAAGCTTTCTCTATAGCCTCATCTTGGATATTCTTGTACTCGGCACCATTCCAATTGTATGAATTCTTCTTGAGCATGGCCTCCAGAGGCATCTGTCAATGATGTGTTGGTGGACCCTGATTGCGTTTGGAAGTTGCAGAGCCTCCCTAATGAGTTCCTCTGTGATGAGGAGTTGCTCCGTGTAGTGCCGTCTGCTTTGGTGATTTGTCCTCTTTTGATCCCCTTGTCGTATGTCTTTATGTACCCCGTGCAGGAGTTCTATGTCGATACTTCGTGGGAGTACCTATGCCATCTTACCTAGACCGACTTTGTCCAGTTTTTCTTTAACTTCAGCCTCTTCCAGTATTTGTAGACATTCCAGGCTACCTCTCCATGGGCTATGTGCTGATGATGGTCCCATGGAAGGTTTGGGCATAAGGACCCAAGAGCGTTCATCTTCGGTCGCTATGTTGTCCTTCTTCTCTGACTAGTTGGGGATCCAGTAGTAGCACTGCTGGTTTGAGTTGTAGATGGGTTCTCGTGGGCTTCGGACTCCGAGGTTGACATCTGTATTAGGCACATAGGATTAGTCTAACGATTGGTGGGGTTGATATCATCTTTCTTCTTTTTCTTTTCTTTTTTTTTCTTTTAAAAAAATGGGGAATAGGTCAGTTTAATTGAAGAGTTCGTTAGTGTAGGAGCAATCCTCTGGTATGTTAATAGGCAGTTCATGGCGTAGAGGAGCAAGGTAGGAGTGAGTACGTGAATGTACAGTTCATGGCGTAGAGGAGCAAGGTAGGAGTGAGTACGTGAATGTGCAGGTCGTGAAAAGGTCAGTTTTCGTGAAAGGTCTATGGTCGTGAAAAGGTGCGACCGTGAAAAGTGTGGCCATGAAAAGGTGCGAGCGTGAAAAGGTCGAGCGTGAAAGGGTTAGTGTCCGTGAAAAGGTCGGGCGTTAAAGTGTATGGTTGTGAAAAGGTATGGCAGGTGCGACCGCCGTGAAAAGGTCGGGCGTGAAAGGGTCAGTGTTCATGAAAAGGTCAGGCATGAAAGTGTATGGCTGTGAAAAGGTGTGGCCATGAAAAGGTGCATGAAAAGGTCGGGCGTGAAAGGATTAGTGTCCGTGAAAAGATCAAGCATGAAAGCGTATGGCCGTGAAAGGATCAGTGTCCGTGAAAAGATCAAGCATGAAAGTGTATGGCCGTGAAAAGGTGCAACTGTGAAAAGGTCGGGCATGAAAGGGTCAGTGTTCGTGAAAGGTGTATGGCCGTGAAAAGGTCACGCGTGAAATTGTATGGCCATGAAAAGGTGTGACCGCCGTGAATAAGTCAGGCGTGAAAATGCAGCTTTCGTGAAAACGCAGCTTTCGTGAAACTACAGGCCGTATTTTTAATTGTTTAGTGTATGATTGTTAACTTTATTGAATGATGCATATGTGAAGGGCTACAAGTCATTTGTTTTACCAATTAATGTGTATATTCTCAAGATGTCACGATTCTTTGAAAGAATACAAAACAAAACAAAAACAAAAAAAGAAAAGAAAAGAAAAGTAGAGGATCAAGCTCCAACCTCGACGGGGATAGTCGAGAAGGTTGTAGGGAGAAGGTGAGCTCGGGAGATGCACGTTGAAGCGAATCGAACATGATTAGACAACGCCGCACACAATGCAAAATGACGAAAAGAGGAAAGAAAATCGAATTTATAATGCAGCCGTCCGACAGGGCGGTTATCTTAATGAAGAATGCTATGTGGCACTGCGTGATTGGCCCGTGAAAATTTATCGTTTCATGGTGTGAACTTTTTTGAACTTTTTCATGGCGTGAACCTTTGTAATTTTGTTCACGGCATAAATGGTTTTGGATTTTGTTCATGGCGTGAACGTTTTTCTGTAGTTTCACATGGAATGCATAGGATCGGATTCTTTTCACTTTTTCCTATATGTTCAAGCAGCAGTCAAACATGCACATGATGAGTAAATGATACTTTGCTTACCTCGTACCCATTTGTGCAATTATTGGATACCTTTTGTTTTATTGCCATGAGAACCAAGGGGTCACCTAGGCACTTTTGGGCATTTGTTGATGCAATTGTTTTAGTTCCATGTGGGAGTTTTTTATTGTGCCTTCTACCCAATTGAACAATGTTGTCACTGGCCTTGTTGTGTAGGGCTTCTATCTGCATCTCCTTGCTGAACTTCTTTGTTTTTACCTTTAGGTTCCTTGTTCAGTCTTGTAGCCAGAGTGGGTAATTTCGTTGCTTTGGCAATTCCCAAACATTTGGCTGAGTTTTCTTCTTTTTCCACACAAGGGTTGGCGTGGTTCTTGCCCGGTTAGGAGTTGATGTTGCACGCTCGTACCACCCTCTTTTTGATGATTCGAACTGTTTGTGGTATTGGCCACTGAGTGGGGTTTGGGTACCCATATTGCCGTATTGCCTTGATAGTATCCTTGTGCTCACAAGTAAGTCCCTTTGAACCCATTGCTTATGGAATCCTTGAGGTCTCTTCAGATGCTTGGAGTCCTGCCAATCGGTTCGAGTCAGCAAAGTCTGACTTTTGAATTGTTTGTAGGTTCTTCTTGGGGTCTTTATATCATTCATGGTGTCCTTCTTGTCTGGTTGATCTTTAAGTTGATTCTTGGGTACCCACTTCTGTGTACCCTTAGAAGTTGGGTATTGTGGGGAAAAGCTTCTCTCGAAACGGATGCTGGTTTTGTTCTCTGAGGTGTTGCCACTGCACTCATTGTTTGTTTATCATTTATGATGTTCTTTCCTTTGTTTGTCAATTTTCATAAGGGTATGGACATAACCTTCTCGCCTGTGCTGCTTAGCAATTCTATTCTTTCTTCCCATTGGATATTGCATTTACTGGCACAGATCCAAGATCGTCCTAGAATCATCTCTTCTTCCATGGAACCTGTAGGCATGACAAACACCTTCCCGACCAAGGAATTATTTCTAATGGAAATGTTGACATTTTAATATCCCTCGGCTTTTGTGGCTATCAAGTGAACACTACAAACTTGGGCATCAGTGGGTTCAAGGTGTGGTTTATCTAATGCTACCTAGGTTTCATACATGATCAAGTTATGACTTGATCCCGTATCTATTAATGCAATGTTTGTTGCATGGCCTTTAGTTGTAGTAAGTCCCACCTTGAGTTGTGCTGGCTCAATGTTTAGTTCCCCTTCGTCCAAAAGGGTCACAAAAGCCATGTTGACATGTATCAGTCTTTTGTGCAGCAGCAGTAATTGTTTGGCTTTGGCCTCCCTAGCCTTAGCCTCTTCTTGTGCTTGTTGGATTTTTTCTTTTGCAAGTTTTTTTTGTTGTTTTAAGAGATGTTCTTGCAAAAGAATCTCTTGGGTCAGTGGTCCAAAATATGTTTTTAATTTACTTCCATTGACATAACCCTCCATTTGGATGCCGTCAATTGTCTCAATTTGAACAGACCCCTGAGGTGTGATTTTCAATGCTCGGAACGGTCCCAGGCCTCAGTATTTGAGTTTCTTTTTCTTGGTGTTTCCCACACCATACATGAGGACAAGGTCCCCCATTTCTAGTTCTTTTTACTTAAGGTTTTTTTCAAACCAATTTTTTCTGCGTAGTTTTTCGACCATGCGTCCATGTGATACTATCAGTCTGGTCTCATCCAGTTTCTCCAAGTCAATTAACCTTTCAGCTAATGCATTCTCCGTGAGATGCTCTTGTACGGCAATCCTTAAGCTTGGGACAATATATTCTATGGGCATAACTACTTCAACACCATAAGCTAGATGGAAGGGAGTATATCCCGTCATCGCTACCTTATATGATGTGCGATGGGCCTAGAGGGCTGCTGCTGTCAGCTTATGTTCCCAATCTGTTTGATTTGCTTCCAAGGTTTTTGTCAAGATAGTACACAAAATCTTGTTTGTATTTTCTGCTTGACCATTGGCCTCCTGTGGGTAATAAGGTGATGATTTTCGATGGATCACTAAGAATCCTGCAAGTAAATGATCAATCACCTCATTGATAAAATGTGAGCCGCAATCATTAACCAATTCTAATGGGCAGCCGAACCTCGAGATGATTTGCTCGTATAAAAATTTTGCTATTGTTCATGCATCAGCTCTCTTTGAGGCTCTAGCTTCTTCCCATTTTGTGAAATAGTCCGTGGCCACGATCATGTATCGGGCTTGGGATGGATGTGCCACTGGACTAATAGGTCCCACAAAATCTATCTCCCATTTCTCGAACGGTTGTCTCACAATAATAGGGGTGAGTGGCATCTTGTCCTTTTATTGTGGAATAGCAAAATGTTGACATTCTTTGCATCTTTTGACAAATTCTATGGCGTTTCTAAAGAACATAGGCCACCATAGTCCTGCTTGAAGCAGTTTTCGAGTTGTGATTTCTCCAGCAAAATGGCCACCTGCTATCCCTAAATGAGCTTCTTCCAATATGGTGACAAACTCATCTTCTCTAACACATCTTCTGAGCACATTATCTTTTCCTAGCTTATATAGTTCTCCCACAATCAATTGATAAGGTGCAGGAAGCTTGAGAAGCCATCACATTTTATCTTTGGCAAAGGTATTTCCTGCAAAAAACCATAAGCTAGATACTCTGAGATTTCCTCTCTCCATTTGGGTACCATGTCCAACTTGAATAAACAAGCATCGAGGAGATTATCATCAACACTAGTTGTTGGTTCCCCATTTCGAATTCTTGACATATGGTCAGCCAACACATGTTATGTTCCCTTTCTTACCGTGAGACTGTAAAGTTCCAACAACAATAGCAACCATCATGTGATTCTCCCTATGGTGCAAGGTTTATTCACCAGATATAGTAAGGCTTGATGGTCCATGAAAAATAAAAATTTGTTGGCCAAGAGGTAATGTCGATATTTCTTGACGGCGTAAACCATGGCCAATCCTTCTCTCTCTGTTATGGTGTAGTTCACCTTTGCATCATTTAGCTGATAACTAGCGAAGTAGACTGGATAGTCCAATTTGAACTCACCAGGCTGGGCTAGTACACAACCAATAGCAAAATTTGATGCATCAATATGCATGTGAACTATGAGATCCCAATTGGGTGGTCGTAGAATTGGCGTGCTTACCAATGCTTGCTTCAGTCGATCATATGCTTCCTGACACTCCTCAGTCCACTCAAAGACAATGAGGAGCTTATACAAGGGTCTGGCTATTTTAGCATAAAAAATTATGAAGCGGCGATAGTACCCCACATGGCCCATAAATCTTTGCACACCCTTGTAGTTGGTAGGCTGTGGCAACTCCAATATCAGCTTGACCTTGCTTTCGTTCGTGGATATACCATTCTTTCAGACAATGTGTATCACACCATGCTTGACCCAAAACTGACACTTCAAGGGGTTCAGGGATATACGATATAATCGACATAGCTCGAACACTTTCCTCAAGCAGGCCAGATGGTCTACCTCATCGAGAGTGTGCACACAGATCGTCAATGAACACCTCCAACCACTTTTGTAAGTGAAAGCTTTTCACATCAACTGTTGAAAGGTTGCTGGGGTATTGGTGAGGCCAAACGGCATAACCTTGTATGCAAATGTCTCCCACATTATTGAAAGCTATCTTGTGTTGGTCCTCTAGTGCTATGGACACCTGATTGTAACCGAAGAATCCATCCAAGAAGCTGTAAGCTTCTCTCCCAACCACTCTTTCCAAAACATGTTTTGTATAAGGCAGTGGATAATGGTCTTTCCTAGTGGCTGCGTTGAACTTTTTAAGATCAACACATACCCTAAGTTTCCTATTCTTTTTTGGCACTATCACGATTGGTGATAACCAATCCGTATGTTCGATTTCATAGATAAAATCACAGCAGCGAGTTTGTCAATTTCCTCCTTTACAATTGCCGCATACTTAGGATTTGAAAAATCCTTGCCCCCTCCGTACAAAAAATTCAGGGTTGCTCTAACAGCGGAAGTAGCACTTCTTGCGCAAGGCAAAGCCTCTCACTCGGGGCCTCGTCCACCACGGATATCCGGACAAGAGACTAATCCCTTGGTTCTTCCAAAAACGAACCCGAAAAAACTTCCCTCGCCTAGAAAGCACGGGCGATTCCTCCAAGATATTTTTATTCTAACGTAGTCAAGGTCATCACTAACCAAACTGATCAAACCAAACCCGTAAGTCACATGGTCAAATCAAGGAAAAGACTTGCACGTGGATCATAGAGACCAACGCTTTTTTCCTCATCCTCCAGAGAGGCATAGCCGTTGATTCTTTTCCATAGAACAAGGACTGTCCAGGATTTACTTCATTTATTGTACCATAACAGAATTGAGTCTCATTTTAGGGATCCATTAGTCCAGCCTAACCCCGTCCCATGGGTTAGCCAACTGCCCACCAACCATTGTAATGATAGGATCCATTTAGGAATTTGGTTATGTTTTGTCTCGAGTACCATGGAAAAGAGTTCCCAAGTCCCCTATAGCTGGCCTTTCATGCAAACTTCAAGATAGTCACACCACTTACACACCCAATATGAAATTACCTTTTTCACACATTCGGTTGTCTTTTAAACAATCTTTTAATGAAACCATAGTATCACTGATCATAATCCTCCAAAATATCCGGTTGAATTCTAATTTCCAATCATTCCTTCATCGGTGTACCTATGGCATCATTTGGCAACAACCAGAACGCTCACCACCTGTCCACTCAGGGGTCTTTTCAATAGTTCCTAGCTCATAGTACCCGGAAATATATTCACTTATAAAAATCTAGATGGACTCTCCGTTGAAGATCAACAAGATCAACCAACAGATCCATATAAAAGAGCCATGGACTCATCCGTTGAGGACCAGCAAGGTCAATCAACCAGATCCATGCCCGGTTTCATAAAACAACTCTAACTCCTTGTTCCATTTTCTTCCTCGACGCATGCGTGGGTATCTTCGGCGACCCAGAGCCCAAGCATCGTATGGTCAGCACCCTCTAGGATGCTTCGTAGGTCACCTAGTGCTTCACTCATAGGCTGCTTCCTTGGTCCCTCATCCACCGTACATCGGAAGCTCACCATTTAAATCGAACCAAGGCTGGTCAAGACCTCGGCCGACCTTGCTATGCGAGATGTCTTCCATTGACTCTCCGTCAGCTGTTGCAACTTTATCACTTAGGTCTCCATGACCTCATTCACAAGAGGATCAAAATGCTTCCCGAGCATTCTTGACATAAAACAATTATTTAAAAACAAGTCATAAATACAGTTTCTATAACGAACTCTCGTCTTTCCACATTGTTTCACGTCAATCTACATTTCTTAATCCACGTGCAATCATATGTATTCCCATCGTCCTTCATCCATTCTCATCCAATCACATCATATTACATTCTCATCCAATCACATCATATTCCATTCTTATTCATTCTCATCCAATCACATCATATTCCATTCTCATCCATTCTCATCCAATCACATCATATTCCATCTCATCACATTTATCCTTATCACATGTCATTCATTCGCATCTACCCATGTCCACATCTCATCACATGACAATAATGCTCAAAATTCCACTTTTGATAAATATTCATAAATTGAATTATTCTAAAAATTTCTCTTTTTTCCATTTAATTTCTTGGATCTCAAATATCATGGGAATTCCTCTTTTTACATTTAATTGATTGAATTCTAAATGTCATGGGAATTCCTCTTTTATCATCAAATAAATTTATCTAAAATTCCTCTTTTCTTTAATAAAAATATCCATTAATTCAATATGCCAAGAATTCCACTTTTTCCATTTAAATGATTGAATTCCAAATGTCATGGGAATTCCTCTTTTATCATTTAAATAAAATTACCATAATTTTCTCTTTTCTTAATTATTTAATTATGCATAAACCTTAAAAATTAGTTTTCCATTGAATGTGATGAAAATCATTCTTTTAGCATAGGATGACCAATCCTAGAATATGATAGGAAGTCCTCTTTTCATGTTATGCATAAGAATAAGTTATGTATCAATTTCTTAAAAATTTTACCATAGCTCCGTTGCTATTACTGATAATTTTTAATATTTTTGAAAAGAATAAACTTAATAATACAATTATGATAGTATAACTATCATCTAAACTTAAATCCAATTTATGGATTTAAATCATAAAATTATCATAATTTTAAAATCATAAAAGCATAAAAAGCCACTTTCTTAACCTCTAGCTTCACAAGCCTAGAGTTTGATTTGTGAATTGAGAATTTATCAATGGGAAGCATCATTTGAATAGAGAATTGGTCATAGGAATGACTATTCTTTTGGGGAGAGAGAGATAAACATAAAAAGTATCCTAATTAAACATAAATGTAAACTTTTCTTAATTATTTATTACAACTCTTAAGAAAATCTTGATTTGCATTATAAACACTTAATTTAGAAATTTCTCAAGCTTAAGAGGAGTTGAGAAGTGAAAACATTGAGAATAGTAGAGAAAAACCATAAAATTACACTTTACCTCTTGTTTTTGCTTGCTTCTCTATCTTAGAAGAATCCCCCACCAATCAATTGGTTAGTGTGTTGAGAGGAAAGCTCCAAGGAAGGTTGAAGAGAGAGAGAAGCTCCAATCTCTCTAAAATGTAGAGGATTTTTAAAGGATAATAGAAAATATCATTATTTTAATGTAATACTAGCATGGTATAGTTCACAGATGAGAATACAAAAGAATGAGGGTGTCTATTTATAGGTGAGGGAAGCCACTAATTGAGTCCAATTAAGTTCTACAATTTTCTAGCTTCAGTTTGGCTGAATTTGGACAAGATTTGGATCAGTTTGGCTCCCTTTTTTATTTGGTTTGATCCAGGAGAGAGGAGAGATAAAAATATCACAATTTTTATGAATTTAAAACTCATCCACATGTGTGAAATAGGCGCCTCCTTAAAGTCTCTCCCTCTCCTTACCAAGGTATCAAAAATGTATCATTATACCAAAATATCTCATTTTTTTAGTAATATCTCATAGTTTTTAACTAATAAACCTTGTACTCAGTCAACTCTTCATCTTATGTGAGCATATTTTTATTTTTGGGTATTTTCTTTTATTCTTTGGATTTATCTCAACCCCACACTTGGATTAATCCAATTGGTCCATAGGAACCTTAATTGGACCATAATTGAGAAATTTCTGAAAATCTTGGCCCTTAGGCTAAGGTCCTTTATACACATTTTCAATTAATTCCAAATGCACATTGGAAAGTTCTTTTTGAAATTTTGTTTCAGGGGAAACCGTTTTAGACACTAAGAGGATTTTTACATCCAAAAATATCTCAATTTTGGATTATCTCTCTCTAGATATTTTCTCTCTCCAAGTCAAAACAAGGTAAAACAATATCTTTCTTTTATTCCAGAGAGGGGAATAATTTCAAGAACAGAAGGGGAGGTTCTTACGCCTTTACACCTCAAAAGCTAGAGGGAGGAATCTTACATCCTACCCCACTTAAAAAACGCGAGATGTCCTCATCTCGCAGAAGCAGCAGCTAGAGGACAACTCTTTCCCTTAAGATCCAGCTGGAGGACAACTCTCGCAGCAGCTAGAGGACAACTCTTTTCCTTAAGATCCAACTGATTTTGGGGTTCCTTATAGTCTAGTCAACCCAACATAATCTTGGGATAAAGATCTCTTCTACAAGAAGAACATATAGAACTCATTATCAGATAGCAATTCATTCAGAATATATCATTCATATCCTTAACATAATAATAGTCTACTAGACCAAAAATTCCATTTGATTCCTCCAGGGGAATTAGAGTTATGCAGGTTTTTAATTTGTCATCCCTTAACTTGATCCACTGGGTCAAGTGTTCATAGCAGCAATTTATCAGCACAATCCACTAATCTCATAGTGATTTGTTGAAGTCCTTATCACCATTCTAGTTATTAACATCATTACTGGGTATCATCCCCCATTCATCCTCATTGTGGTTTTGTTCAACTTATCTTCTTTCAACTAAAATTCAGGGATCATCATCTTTCAATTAAAATCCAAATCAACTCATCAATTCTCAACCAGAATTTTAAAATCATATCAACCAGCATTCGAATTCATCATATGGATAGCATTTTTGCTTATAATTTCAAGGTCTTAGATTTACTCGTATATACTGCCAGTAAAGAGCTGCAGTTATACCCTCGGTATATACGGGTAGTCACGGTCCTTGGAATTATAAGGTAAATACCATCATGTCTAGGCCTCAAGCAAGTCAAGGATTCCATACAATTGCGGTACTTCCATCTAAAGACCCAATTACCTATTTATGAATCTTCATTGTGAATATCAATTTGTATGAATTTCATCACACAATTTTCAACTAGAATTCAGGAATCGTCATCTTTCAATCAGAATCCAAATCAACTCATCAATTCTCAACCACAGTTTTAAAATCATATCAACTAGCATTCGAATTCATCATCTGGATAGCATTTTTGCTTATAATTTCAAGGTCTTAGATTTACTCGTATATACTGCCAGTAAAGAGCTGCAGTTATACCCTCGGTATATACAGGTAGTCATGGTCCTTGGAATTATAACGTAAATACCATCATGTCTAGGCCTCAAGCAAGTCAGGGATACCATACAGTTGCGGTACTTCCATCTAAAGACCCAATTACCTATTTATGAATCTTCATTCTAAATATCAATTTGTATGAATTTCATCACACAATTATAATCTTTTACTGGTACTTCATAAATTTTTGACATTTCTGGCATCTCGGTTGTTCCACTTTAGCCAATTCGCTCTGATACCGAGCTGAAAGATCCCTACCCCCTCCGCGCAACGAATTCGGGGTTGCTAACAGCGGAAGTAGCACTTCTTGTGCAAGGCAGAGCCTCTCACTTGGGGCCTCGCCCACCACGGATATCCGGACAAGAGACTAATCCCTCCGTTCTTCTAAAACTCGAAAAAACTTCCCTCGCCCAGAAAGCACGAGCAATTCCTCCAGGATATTTTTATTCTAACGTAGTCAAGGTCATCACTAACCAAACTGATCCGACCGAACCCATAAGTCACATGGTCAGATCAAGGAAAAGACTTGCACTTGGATCATAGAGACTAACGCTTTTTTCCTTATCGAGAGGCACAGCCGTTGATTCTTTTTCATAGAACAAGAACTGTCCGAGATTTACTTCATCTATCGTACCATAAGAGAATTGACTCTCATTTTAGGGATCCATCAGTTCAGCCTAACCCCATCCAGTCCCATGGGTTAGCCAACTGCCCAACCACTGTAGTGATAGGATCCATTTAGGAATTTGGTTATGTTTTGTCCCGGGTACCAGGGAAAAGAGTTCCTAGGCCCCCTAACCGGCGCTTCATGCAAACTTCAAGATAGTCACACCACTTACACACCCCCAATATGAAATTGCCTTTTTCACAGATTCAGCTGTCTTTAAAACAATCTTTTAATGAAACCATACTATCACTGATCATAATCCTCATTAATATCCCATTGAATTCTAATTTCCAATCATTCCTTCATCGATGTACCTATGGCATCATTGGCAACCAGAACGCTCACCACCGTCCACTCAGGGGCCTTTTCAATAGTTCCTAGCTCATAGTACCTAAAAATATATTCACTTATAAAAATCCAAATGGACTCTCTATTGAAGATCAGCAAGATCAACCAACAGATCCATATAAAAGAGCCATGGACTCATCCGTTTGAGGACCAGCAAGGTTAATCAACCAGATCCATGCTCGGTTTCAGAAAACAACTCTAACTCCTTGTTCCATTTTCTTCCTTGTCGACACATGCGTGGGTATCTTCGGTGATGATCCAGAGCCCGAGCATCACCCTCTAGGATGCTTTGCAAGTCACCTAGCGCTTCACTCATAGGTCGCTTCCTTGGTCCCTCATCCACCGTACACCGGAAGCTCACCATTTAAATCAAACCGAGGTTGGTCAAGACCTCAGCTGACCTTGCTACGCGAGATGTCCTCCATTGAGTCTCCGTCAGATGTTGCAACTTTATCACTTAGGTCTCCACGACCTCATTCACAAGACGATCAAAATGCTTCCCTAGCATTCTTGACATAAAACAATCATTTAAAAACAAGTCATAGATACAGTTTCTATAACGAACTCTCATCTTTCCACATTGTTTCACATCAATCTACATTTCTTAATCCACGTCCAATCATATGTATTCCCATCGTCCTTCATCCATTCTCATCAAATCACATCATATTCAATCTCATCGCATCTATCCACATTTATCCTTATCACATCTCATCCATTCGCATCTACCCATGTCCACATCTCATCACATTACATTCATTCATATCTCATCCATTCATATCTACCCATGTCCACATCTCATCACATTATATTCATTCACATCTCATCCATTCATATCTACCCATGTCCACATCTCATCACATTACATTCATTCACATCTCATCCATTCATATCTACCCCGATCCACATCACATCATATCCATTTCACATAACATCTCATCCATTCACATCTATCCCAATTCACATCACATCTCCTCCATTCACATCTATCCTGATTCACATCACATCCATTTCACATCACATCTCATCCATTCACATCTATCCCGTCGATTCACATCACATCACATCCATTTTTCACATCACATCTCATCCATTCACATCTATCCGGATTCACATCACATCACATCACATCTCATCCATTCACATATGTCCCGATTCACATCACATCCATTTCACATCACATCTCATCCATTTACATCTGTCTCGATTCACATCACATCTGTCCCGATTCACATCACATCATTCACATCTATCCCGATTCACATCACATCACATCCATTCACATTCATCACATCACATCCATTCATATCCATCATATTCTAACGCGCCCGAAACGCGTTTTAGACCGGAAAAAGTTTTATCCAATAGGACAAAATAGTTACCCTATAGCTTTACTCCCGTGAAGAAAGCTCCTCAATCAGAGATCATTTGTCGGTGCCTCTCGTAGAGCTTCTGACAAGGGTATAGTTGCCAACACAAATAGGGAAGAGTAGATGAAGCTCTTACCCTCGTACTGCTTCCTGAAGTCCTTAGCATGAACCAGGCTGCTGCTCTGATATCCTCGTACCGTTTCCCATGCTTCTCTTGCTTTTGCAGCTCAGCCCTTAGCATGAACCAGGCTCTAATATACCATGAAAAGATGCAGGGGAGGAGAAGAGAGCTTGAGCTCTTGCAAGCACACACACACTCAGAAAACCCTAAAAGAGAACACACAAGGTGAGAGGCTGAAAATCTTCTTTTTCTTCACACAACACTCAACACACCATATACAAAGAGAAGAGTACACACAATATGAAAAGGTACTCAACCAAATACATACTAGGGTTCTCTATAGTGTGAACCCAACTAAATGAACTGGCACTATAACTATGCCAGTCTCTAGAATGGCTATCACACAACAGCCTGTCATCCCACTGGCCGCATATCACCCATGATCTCACCAACCATGCCAGTGGTGTAAGTGTGGGGCCTATCCCCCAGGCGGGTCATCAGTGTCCACTGCCTCACTAGATGAGCTCGATATCTCAACAAGGTGTCCAATGAGGGTTAACATGCCTCCCTTCCTGATGTAGATTTCGTCCTCAAAATATGTCGATGAATATTGGTCGAGGCTAATTGATGGATGTACGAAATGTCAGAGGTCCTGGAAGGTCTGCAAGGCAACATGGAACCACTAGTAAGGTGCATTTAAGCAAAATGCAAACAGCAATTATGCAGTTATTAGGAATGATATTTAATAACTGGTCAAATTTATAGCTAAGACAAGGGTACTATGAGGCTTGGTCCAAATTCAATCTAAGCTAAGAAGGAGAAAAAAGCATGTCTCAAGTTATGACCTTAGTCTTTGACACACTATCCTTTGGTGAAACCATGTCTAGCTAATACCTAGCCTCCTAAATGGAATTGCTAAGTGATGATTATAAGGTTTCTCTTTGATTTAAAAAATAGAAAAGTAGAGCACCACCGTGCAGGGACCCAAGCAATGGTTTAGAGACCTCATATAAGAGTATCTAAGAACTGCTAAGTACTTCCACAACGATGGTTTTTTTTTAAAGGCCCTTAATAGATTTTTAGCCACAAGGTCCCATCCCATGGAAATCAAGGCTACGGTCTCAAGGCTCCATCACTAAGAGCCAAAAGTCCCCTCCCTAGATTGCACATGGAAATGGTTATCTTCTTGCAGTTTTTTATTTTATTTTTGTTGTTGTTCTTTTTTTATTTTTTCTTCTTCTTTTTTTTTTCTAAATAAACTAGTGTCACTTTCACAATTCACCTAAAAGGCTCTATTCTAACTAAAGAGAGGACACACTAAGGAAGGTGGAGTACTCCTTTGGCATACTCTAAGGTCGATCTCAGGATAGATGGAACTAGGACCAAAGCCTAAATGTTACCAAGTAATAACTAGAAAATTGATAGACCAGATACCTAGCAAAGCATGCAAGCACTCAAACAAAAAGCAGATAGACCAGATACCTAGCAAAGCATGCAAGGACTCAAACAAAAAGTAAATGGAGAATCACAAACAGTAAACAAAAGGTGAGGATGGGTTAGAATACATCTGGGCAAGGAGGGAAATCCTATCCATATTGAGGTTGCACATCCACTGCATGTTGTAATTCTAGATCTGGTCTACATGACGCCACCTCAATAACATGTAATACATACTATCTAGCAAGCTCGTCATTAGATAACCAAATTTCATAAGGGGCTAGGCAATTTAATGGATGTTTGTAGAGGCGCTATGTGCTCCTCTCTGTGGCCCCTTCAACTTCCCCCACAAAGGCTTGTGCAGCAGGTCTAAGGTTCCCTTCTCGTCATTGTTGCAGTTTGGCTTGTGTTTCCCTTGCCTCGTCCTGGGTGTTGAAATTAGGGCATTGTGATGAGCTATGGTGGATCAAACACTAGAATCAACATCATTAACAAAGTGATTAGCAAATAATTAAGACGTAATTAGTGGGTAATTAGCAAATAGATTAAGATGTAATTAGTGGGTAATTAGCAAATAGATTAATGTAGGCATGGATACTCAAAAACCAGCAAATTCTCATTAGGGCAATGCCTCAATTTATAGAGTTTACATCAAGCATCAAATCCCATTGATTTCTCCTTGATTCTCTCCACCTCTTCACTTTTCCTAGAATATCTCCCAGAATATCTCCACACTTCCCAGAATATCTCCACACTTCCTAAATCTTCTCATGCTATCCTTTATTCTCTCCCAGTAGATTCTTCTCACCTTTTCACAGGTTCTTTCACATTTACTCATCCTCTTTTACAGCGGCTTGTTCCTGCACACACCCTATTCACTTGTATTTTCAACACCTCCCCTCAAGTGAATACTCCTAGTACACCTAGACCCTATACCAAGTTTGCCTCCCGTTACTTGATAGTCCGCGACTAGTGTCTACTCCTCCCCTCGTCATCTTAGCACATCTGGACCCTGTATCAAGTTTCTTTCTTACTTGACAGTCCGCGACCAGTGCCTCAAGTCCCTAAACTCCATAGTCCTTACACTCTCTCTCTCTCTATGTGTCCAAGGCTACTATAAGTGCTGACCTTGACTAAAGTGCTCACACATACATCTACCATGTGGCCTATATCATCGGTGGCTCAGAAATGGTTTTACTTTGTTGGGGCAGGTTACATTGGGTTGTGGGGTCTCTCTCTCTCTCTCTCTCTCTCTCTCTCTCTCTCTCTCTCTCTCTCTCTCTCTCTCTCTCTCTCTCTCTCTCTCTCTCTCTCTCTCTCTCTCTCTCTCTTAGAAAAGATGATCCGACTCCACTTCCTTTGGAGCCTCCATGAAGTTTGCCGATGTCATTCCTTCTCCACTGGGTTTGCTGTAGCAGTCTCTCGCCATGTGTCCTGGCTTTCCACATTTGTGGCAAGTGAAGGTCCTTCCTCCTACTCTGCCTCTTCCTCATCCTCGTCCTTGAGAGAATCCTCCTCGAGTGAAGAATGCCTTTTCTTCTCCTGCTGTTGAGTCGAGCCATTTCTTCTCTTTGCCTCTGCTCTCTTGCTCTAGTAGAGCTGCTTCTATCTCGTGTAGCTTCAATTCAGGTACATTCTTTAGTGTTGCTACAGTATTTTCATATTCACCTTTGTCCACACTCTTTAGAAGCACTACTAGTGCCTCATCATCTTCTACCTTTTTGCCAATAGTAGCTGGGTGCTTAATGCTTGTGATTAAAGGTTCACTTTCCTTCATGTCCAATTTGTAGAATTGCATTAACAGATTTATCTTTGAATTTTTTTGCTTGTGTGCCAAATAATTTATTGAGTTCATCCCATGCATCTTTTGCCCATTGTATCCCTGTGATGTGATGAATGATTTCATCAGCTGAGTGCAATAAGTCCCAATGCTTTTTCATTCCTGCTCTTCCACTCATTTTCTCCTCTCTTTGGGCATTCATCTCTTCCCTCAACTAGTCCCCACAGATTTTTCCTCATGAGCAAATACATGGTTTTTGTCTGCCATGTGTAAAATTGCTCCCCATTAAATTTAGCTATTTCCTATGCTGTACTCATGGTGATGTGAAGGGGGTCTTACCTCTTAATCCAATTTCAAGATTCAAGGGCAGTGTCTACCCTTTTACAACTCAATCTGGTGTTTAATAGATGATTACAACAAATTTATCAACATAAAATCACCAGAAATTACATTAAATCAAGGGTAACCAATTTGTACGGAATGGTTGGAGTATCAAACCAACTCCGAATTGAAATCTGAAGTTATAGGGATCTGTATCAGATACCTAATGGTTAATTTGAACCCTCAATTGCACCAAAATACAATGATTAGCACTGGTTAATCACTGATTAGCAAATTAATCCACTATTTTATGTGCAAAAAACAGAGTATGCGGGGAGTCCAGATCTGGTGCCTTAGATTTCAAATGAGCTCAAATGCTTTCAAAGGCATCAATAGCAATGAGTCTAGTAGAGGATTAAGCCAATAAACATAAGATTTGACCAAATATTGAAAGCTTAATCTCTGTTTTACCAAAGTCACCTGCAGATTTGATGAAGAGCTTGGATCTCACTGTAAACTTGATCAAATTGAATTCTGTCTTCACCAGCTTGTAGAGCATGCTTGAAAACACCTTGGACTAAGAGGAATTTGAGGCATTTGAGCTGACCAAGTAGAAATCTCAAATCCCCTTCAGAAAAACGGCGCCTGCTAAATCATTGATTTCTCCCTGCTCCATTGACGGTTTGCGCTTAGCTTGAAGAGCTATGGGTTGGCTACCATGTGCTAGAAGGGTTTGACCTAATTTTATGTGTCAAAGAAGAGGGAGCTCCTCCACTGGCTGGGGGTACAGAGCCTAGTTGAAAAAAGAGGAAAATTTGTAATTTTCTCCTAATCCTAAGCAAAATAATTAGCAAGATAATGAGCTCATAAAATGATGGATTCTAGGCATGGCTCTGATACCATGTTGAAATTAGGGCATTGTGATGAGCTATGGAGGATCAAACACTAGAATCAACATCATTAACAAAGTGATTAGCAAATAATTAAGATGTAATTAGTGGATAATTAGCAAATAGATTAATGTAAGCATGGATACTCAAAAACCAACAAATTCTCATTAGGGCAATGCCTCAATTTATAGAGTTTACATCAAGCATCAAATCCCACTGCTGATTCTCTCCACCTCTTCACTTTTCCCAGAATATCTCCACACTTTCCAAAATATCTCCACACTTCCTAAATCTTCTCATGCTATCCTTTATTCTCTCCTAGTAGATTGTTCTCACCTTTTCACAGGTTCTTTCACATTTACTCTCCTCTTTTACAGTCTCTAACCAAGGGCTTCTAACCAAGGGCTTGTTCCCGCACACACCCTATTCACTTGTATATTTCAACATTGGGCTTGGGTCTTCTTTTGATGAGCGGCCTTCTCTTGGTGGCTTTCTTGTCATGTGAAGCATGCAAGGATTCTTCAGTAAGAGGTCCATAGTATTTTTAAAACTTACTTCCATTAAGGAAACCAACAGTTTCAACTCCGTCAATGTAACGTACCCATCTTCACTAATAAAGAAATGTCCATGTAATTATGAGTTTTTATGGTATAAATATCAATGATTTTATTATTTGAGTCATTTCTAATTAGAATCTTCAAATTTTGAGCCCAAATTTGGAATCTGCGTGCGATTTTATCCTTATATAGGATTTTACAGTATCCAAAACGGACACCGGATCAAGCCTATATGCTAATTTCAAACATTTTAGTTAAAAAACGGCGACCTTTAAACCTTAATAAATGCACGACCGCACGTCCGATTGACGAACGGTCTGAACCCCTGTGACCAGGAGAACCTCCCGGACAAAAAAAAAAAAAATTCGCCCCCCGGGGCGGTCCGGCACGCAAATCGGGTGCCCCAAATTTAGGTACCCCGTCCCAAAAATTTGGTCCGTACACACTTACTAGGGTGCCCGTACAATGACCGCCCAAGAACCAAAGGACGACCGCCCATTGTATGGTCCACGCGCACCCTTACGTGGACACCCATGCTGCCCCAGACCAGATAAGGTACATGCGTACCACTCCTTTCCCAGACAACCGACACCGTACCTTTCCCCTAGACCCATGCAGGCCACTGATCCATAACCTTTGAAGGTACACCGTCCTTTCGTCCTTGCTTTGCGCAGCGCCCGTACCCTCACCCCTCAGCTATATAAACCCCCGGGGTGCTCCTCAGACGACACGCATTTTTGTGTAGCGTATGCCTTGTTGTGCCGCCGTCCGTACCGCCGTCCGTCCCTATGCAGCGTACTTGCTGCAAGTACAGCCGCCCTTGCAGCCACCCCTCTCACACCCCCTCATTTGGCTCTTTTCAGATAAGCCAATTTTCCTTCATCCCCCTCTTGCTAGGAGCCAGTGTCCTTAACTCTTCCCCCCCCCCCCCCCCCCCGGCCGTGTGAATAGACTTACAGAGAGGCTTGCAGCCACCCTCCCAGCCCTCTCCACGTTTTTGCCTTTGCCCTTAAGGACATCTCACAATCCCCCCCCCCATTTGCGTAGACTTTAGTAAGGGTTTTTTTGACTCAAGCAAGGGTTCGTGCGCCATATTCTTTTGCTCATACAGTGGGCAAACGAGCTTGGAATTCAGATCCGACTGAAGCATTTCGATCGCAGCAGCGAGCTCTACAAGGCAATGCCTAAGATGGCCTCATCTCGGAGATGATAAAATATTGCCTCAAGAGGGACACGTAACAACGAGATGGGAGGAGATGCGCCCAATGCGGCTCCAGTCCTCCCTTTTCAAGCCCCTCAAGGAAACGGTGGCCAGGTTAGCTTGGTTAATTTTCAAAAGAAGAGATTTTTTCTTAAATTAGTATTAATGAATGGTGTCTTTTCCTTTTAAAATGACGACATAAAAATTATATGAAGTTACGACTTATGTGATGTTGTATTCGATAAATTGCGCTGAAATTGTTATCTTCATGAATTATGAATGCTATATTTAGAAAATTGCATTGAAGTTGTTATCTTTAGAATTCAAGATTTTTTGGCTTCAACGCTAACTCCGTTCCGTGCTTGTGTAGCCGGGCGGTGTCGTTAGCAAAGCCCGCGAATGGCCCAAGGTATCCCTCATACCTTTGGGAGAATAAGGATCGCCGATTGAGGCGAGAGATTATGAGGCTGCCTAGTTCTGAGGGCCCAGGCTAGTGCGGTAAATAAGCCCACCCTAGTGTGCAGACATCCCTCTGAGGGGCGGGAGGATCGAGCGATGGAGCCTGAGAGGGCGATAGGCTGGCTTGAGTCCTCGCCAGCAGCCGACGATGAGGTGTATGGTCCCGTAGGGTTTTGCCTAGCATGTATAGGCTGGAAGGCCGAATTCTAGATCATCGACAGAATAAGAATAAGAGAGCCGGTTTGGCTTGTATGGAAATGGAATCATGTATAAACTTTTTATATAATTACATCTTGTCTTTGATATGATTGTATTGTGTAAGAAGGCTTTTTTAACGAACCTTGTGAAGAAGGGCCCTAATTAAGGAATATGTTTATTTATGTCAAACAATGTGGTAGTATTAATTAGAAAACAAATTGATGCGTGAGTAGGGTGGAAAGTGGGAGGATGGAATGCCCTGACGGCACCATCCTACGGATGGGTGGACCCAATTAGTCGGGTAGCTTTCCAATAGATTAAGTGAAAGCCCTACGTTAGATAGTTAGGTTCTTGGGCAACTCTATTCTAGAAGACTAGGCCAGCAGCTGTGCCTTGCATAAGATGAGGAAAAAAGCATTGTCTCTAGAAATCAAGTCTAGTAGTTGCCCAATTTTTGATCAATTGCCCTATGGGTGATTTGATGTTTAGAAAATCATGCTCCCCCTGCGAGATAGAGCTAGGTCATACCTATGAATCGTATCCTTGAATCTCTACAGGATCAAGGTGTCGATGAATAGGAAATTTTTCCCAAGATAAGACTTAGCGGACTATCTTAAGTGTTTCTCCCATTTTTAAAGGGAGGAACCTTAGAGTCAAGAGTCTCAACACGTGTAATACCTTGTGGAGTAACTTCACAAACCCTAAATGGCCCCTTTCCGGTATATTCAAGATTTTTCTTTTCATTGCGGACCTCATACATGAGTACAAGATCTCCTACCTCGATCTCCTTGTCCTTGAGATTTATGTCAAACCACTGCTTTTGTCAACCCTTTTCTGCTAGCATGTTTTGCACTGCAATTTGTCTCCCTTTGATGATTGTTCTAACATAAATAGTCGGTTAGCCAATTTATTACTATCAAGCTTTTCACTTACGGCTACCCTTAAGCTAGGGATCATGAACTCCCAAGGCATTGTTGCCTCAAGTCCATACACCATCTTAAAAGGCGTGCTATTAATTTGTATGATGTGTGATAGGCCCATAAAGCTAGACTCCCAAAATCAGTGTGTCGAACTTCAATAGTCCTTGTCATTATCAAAATAAGAACCTTGTTGGTGCTCTTTTCTTGGCGATTTTCCTATGGGTAATATGGCATTGACTTAGGGTGAGCGATCATGAATGTGCTAGTGAGATTTTTTATTACATAATTGATAAAATGCTTACCTTGATCACTCACTAGCTCAAATGGGCATCCAAAGCATGTAATGATGTTCTCATAGAGAAACTTAGCAGCTGCCATGGCATTTGCTTTTCGTGAAGCTCTTGCTTCAGCCCATTTAGTTACATAATCTATGGCAACAATGATGAAGTGTGCTTGTGTGGCACGTGCAGCAGAACTAATAGGACCAATGAAATCTAAGCCTCATTTTTTGAAAGATTTGTTGACTGTGTGACAGGATGCAGTGGCATTATGTCCTTCTTATGTGGCTATGCATATCGTTGGCACTTGTCACATCCCTTGACAAATATTGCATCTTTGAAGAGTGTGGACCACCAATAGGTCTTGATTGGAGTATTTTTCTCATTGTAACATTGCCTGCAAAGTGTCCACCAGTGCTTGTTCGTCGATGATGTATAAGTATTCATCTTCCCTAGGACAGCATCTTAGTATGTCATCCTTACCTCTTCTATAAAGTGTTCCGACAATAAAGTTGTTATGACAGCATCTTAGTATGTCATCCTTACCTCTTCTATAAAGTGTTTCGACAATAAGCTGGTAAGGTGCACTCTCTTTTAGCAACTTTCTTCCTAAATCTTTCCTTAGTTCCATTCCTTTTAGAAAACCATCAGGTAAAAACTTAATGATTTTCTCACTTCATTCTAGAATAGCCTTTCTCACTTCATTCTAGAATAGCATAGCATCCGATAACTCGTCATCAACATCGATTGGTGCTTCTCCATTAGGTATGTGAGATAGATGATCCGCCATGACATGTTTCTTGTCAGGCCTCTCACAACTACTGTGAAATCAAACTCGAGAAGAATCAACAACCACCTTGTGATTCTTCCTTGTTGAGCATGGTTTGTTTACTAGATACAACAAGGCTTGATGGTCAACATAGGAAACAAATTTGTTAGCAAGAAGGTAATGCCAAATTTTCTTTATAGGATAAACCATTGCTAACCCTTCATGCTCAATGTTGGTGTAGTTGATTTCAGCCTTATCTAGTTGTTGCCAACTTGCAAAACTAATAGGATAGTCCAATTTATGTTCTCTTGGGTGTGCTAGGACACATCTAATTGCAAAGTTAGAGGCATCAATGTGCACGTGAACGATGAGATCCCAGTTAGGTGTTCGCAAGATTGGAGCACTGGCCAAGGCTTGCTTTAGTGCATCATAAGCTTGTTGACACTCCTCAGCCCATATAAATACAATCAATAGCTTGTACAAAGGACAAGCTATTTTGGTATAGAAAAGAATAAACCGACCGTAGTTGCCGACATGGCCCATGAATCTGTGGACTCCCTTGTAATTTTTTGGTGGAGGTAACTCCAAGATGACCTTGATTTTTCTCTCGTAAGTGGAAATCCCATTTTTGGACACTATATGCCCAACAATAACTCCGTGTTTTACCCAAAACTAGCATTTGTAAGGGTTTAAGGATATGCAATAAAATTGACACCTTTCAAAGATCTTTTTTAGGATATGTAATAAAATCAACACCTTTCAAACACCTTTTTTAGGCACTCTAGGTGCTCTTTCCAAGATGAATGAATGCACAAATCATCAAAGAAATCTTCAAGAAAGTTTCTTAAGAAGTCCTTAAAAGTGGTATTCATAAGTCTTTGGATCGTGGCTGGTGCATTGGTTAGACTAAATGGCATAACTCTGTAATCATATACACCGTGCTTGCCATTCGTTTTGGAACATGGCTGTTTTGGCTTAGTCCTCAGGGGTGATCAAAATCTGATTATAACTTGAGTATCCATCCATAGAGCTAGAGGCCTCCTTGCTTGCCATTCGTTTGAGCACTTGTTCTGAATATGGCAAGGGGTAGTGATATCACCTTGTGCGTGGTAGTATTCACTTTCTTGAGATCAACACACACTAAGTTTTCCATTCTTCTTTGGCACAACCAAAATGGGTGAGACCCATTCTAAGTGGTCAATCTCATAGATGAATCCACACTCAATGAGTTTATCGAATCTCTTCCTTGACAATGCTTGCATATTTGGGACTCATTGGATAGGGTTGCTATTGGACTAGTTTAACTTCGGGTACCATGGGGATGGTGTGTTGAACCACTTATGCAGGAATCCCTTCATATCATGGTATGTCCATGCAAAGCAATATCTATACTCCCTGAGGAGAGCTACAAGTTCAGCCTCCTCAGCCTTATTTAAGTCTTTGGCTATGTAGACAGGATCTTCCCCTAGTTCATCAGCTACGTCTACTTCATTGACCTCTATAGGACTCTCTCTCACTTTGGGTACATATTGTTGAGATATCGAGCTCGTCTAGTGAGGCGATGGACACTGATGACCCGCCTGGGGGATAGGCCCCACACTTACACCACTGGCATGGTTGGTGAGATCTTAGGTGATATGCGGCCAGTGGGATGACAGGCTGTGTGACAGCCATTCTAGAAATTAGCATAGTTATAGCGCCAGCTCCTTTAGTCGGGTTCACACTATAGAGAACTTGTGTATGTATTGGTTGAGTACCTTTCATATTATGAGTACTCTTATCTTGTATATGGTGTTGAGTGTTGAGTAGAGAAGAAGAAGATTTTCAGCTTCTCACCTCGTGTGTTCTCTATTAGGGTTTTGTGTGTGTGTGTGTGTGCTTGCAAGAGATCAAGCTCTCTTCCCCCCTACATCTTTTCATGGTATCAGATCCTAGTTCGTGCTAAGGGCTGAGCTGCAAGCAAGAGAACCACAGGAAGCGGTACGAGGGTAAGTGCTGCAACTACTCTTCCCTATTTGTGTTGGTGACTACACCCTTGTCGGGAGCTCTACAGGAGGCACCGGCAATGATCTCTGATTGAGGAGCTTTCTTCATGGGAGTAAAGCTATAGTGCAACTATACTGTCCTATTGGACTACATTTTATGGCCGAAAACGCGTTTCAGGTGCGTCTGGACCTCCGTTTTTCAGAAAGCAAGCGATTTCGAGCACTGCGGCGGGCAAGTCATCGATTCTCTGCAGAACTCTATTTTTAAGAACTGCAGGAAGACAGATTGACTGTGCAGACATTGTGGGTGCTGCAAAGAGGTCAACAGTTGCCATTGGGTGTATGTATGCACATTGAAGTCACTGGTTGTGACATTTGAGAGTACTACAGTACCGCTGCAAAAAATACAGCAGTTTGTGCAGGACAAACCAGAGTGCTGTTTCTGGTAAAATTGTGTGTTTGACAAGATGTCAAATGATGGGATAACCCAGATTGTGGCTGAGAAGATAGATAATAATAACTTCCATGCTTGGAGGTTCAGGTTGATGAATTTCCTGATGGGAAAGGGCTATTGGGACTACATAGAAGGTGAGCATGAAGAGGCACCGGAGATACCGGATATAAATCCAACTGCTGCTGTGCAGATGTGAAAGAGTTTAAAGACTGGAACCAAGGAGCCAGGAAGGTTATGTATTGGCTATCCATTAGTATACAGGACACCATGATTGGGCACATTCAGGATGCCAAGTCCCCCAAGGAGGCGTGGGACACCTTGGTAAAGCTTTATGAAACAAATACCAAGGCACGTAAGATACAGTTGAAGAATGAACTTTATACTGTGGAGAAAAAGAGCATGTTTGTGAATGACTAGGTGTTGAAGATAAAGGGTATTGTGGAATCCCTTGCATCTATTGCTGTGTCAGTAGATGATGATGATAAGGCGGAGGTCTGTCTACATGGTCTCGGGCCACAATATAAGGTGTTCAAGATGTCTATTCAGACTCGGGAAAACATTCTCAACTTTACAGATTTGGTGTCTATGCTGATTATCGAAGAGAAGAGCTTGGGTGAAGACCAACAGTCTTCACAAAGCAAAAATAGTTCAGAACAGCAGGCCTTCTACACGAGTTCAGGAAGAGGACGAGGTAGAGGAGGCCGTGGATGCGGTCAAGGAGGTGGCCAAACAGGTAATCAGAATTATGGCCAGCAACAGTAACAACAACAGCAATCCCAGAATCAACAACAACAACAATAACACGCAATCAAACTCTAGGCTTGTGAAGCTAGAGGTTAAGAAAATGGTTTTTTATACTTATATGCTTAAAAATTATGGTAATATTATGAGATAAATCCATAAATTAGATTTAAGGCTAAAAGATAGTTATACTATCATAATTACATTACTATGTCTTATTCTTTTCCTAAAATTTAAAAATTGCCAGTAATAGCAGCGGCGACGGAGCTATGGCAAAATTTTTAAGAAATTGATACATAATTCATTCTTATGCATAATGTGAAAAGAGGGTTTCCTACCATATTCTAGGATTGAATATCCTAGGCTAACTAATTTTTAAGTTTATGTGTAATTAAATAATTAAGAAAAGAGAAAATTATGGTAATTATATTTAAATGATAAAAGAGGAATTCCTATGACATTTGGAATTCAATCATTTAAATAGGAAAAGAGAAATTTCTAGCATATTGAAATTAATGGATATTTTATTTAAATTCAAAGATAAATTTATTTTATGTATGAGAAATATTTAAATGATAAAAGAGAAATTCCTATGACAATTGGAATTCAATCATTTAAATAGGAAAAGAGAAATTCCTAGCATATTGGAATTAATGGATATTTTATTTAAATTCAAAGATGAATTTTAGATAAATTTATTTTATGTATAAGAAATATTTAAATGATAAAAGAGGAATTCTTATGACATTTGGAATTCAATCATTTAAATAGGAAAAGAGAAATTTCTAGCATATTGAATTAATGGATATTTTAATTTAGGTGAATTTATTTTATGAGAAATATTTGATGATAAAAGAGGAATTCCCATGACATTGGAATACAAATAATCAAATGCAAAAAGAGGAATTCCCATGATAATTGAGGTCCAAGAAATTAAATGAAAAAAAGAGAAATTTTTAGTATAATTCGATTTTTGATTATTTATCAAAAGTGAAAAAATAGGTAGAATTGATTTTTGTAAATCCCATGAATTCTTTTATTCAAAAGAGGAATATCGAATATAATTCATTTGAGGAATTAAGAAAGATTATGGAAATAGTCGTCGAGAAAAAGAACCTTTATCTAGGCCAAGCAATCGGCAGAAATTTAGAAAAAGTCCCATTATTGGTGTATCGAAGTAGTAAAAACTACTAAATGGGAATAGGATGTGGAACGGATGTGATAAGATGTAAATGGGATGTGATAAGATGTAAATGGGATGCGATAGGATGTGAACAGATGCGATAGGATGTGAACGGATGTGATAAGATGTAAATGGGATGTGATAAGATGTAAATGAGATGCGATAGGATGTGATGGGATGTGATGAGATGTCAATGGGATGTGATAGGATATGAATGGATGTGATAAGATGTAAATGGGATGCGATAAGATGTAAATGGGATGTGATAGGATGTGAATAGATGTAATAAGATGTAAATGGGATGCGACAGGATGTGAATGGATGTGATAAGATGTGAATGGGATGTGATAGGATGTGATAGGATGTGAATGGGATGTGATAGGATGTGGTGTGATGAAAATGAATGTGGATGAGATGTGAAGTAAATGGATGTGGATGTGAATGATGAGATGAGAATGAGATGAGAGGATATGTGAAAGGGTTAGATGGGAAGTAAATGGATGTGGATGTGTATGTGAAAGAATGGGATGTAAATGAATGTGGAAGTGGATGTGAAAGGATGTGATGTGATGTAAATGGATGTGGATGTGTATGTGAAGAAATGTGATGTAAATGAATGTGGATGTGGATGTGATGTGATATAAATAGATGTGGATATGGATGTGGATGAGATGTGACGTAATGTAAAGAGACGTGGATGTGAAGTGATGTGGATGTGGATGAGATGTGATGTGATGTAAAGGGTTGTGGATGTGAATGTGATGTGGATGTGGATGAGATGTAAAGAGATGTGGATGAGATGTAAAGAGATATGGATGAAATGTGATGTGATGTGAATATATGTGGATGTGAAGTGATAGATGTGAATGCATGGATAGATGTGGATGTGAAGTGATAGGTGTGAATGTATGGATAGATGTGGATAGTCGTACATGTGAATGATTGGATGGATATGGATGGATGAGATGGGATGTGTATGAATGAGATGGGATGTGTATGAATGAGATATGATGTGGATAGATGTGGACGTGATGTAATGTGGATAGAATGTATGTGATGGGATGGTGATGAGAATGAATGTGATGGATGTAATCAATGAGATGTGATGTGATGGATGTGAATGGATGGATGTGATGTGATGGATGTGATGCGAATGAATAAGATGGATGTGAATGGATGAGATGTAATGTGAATGGATGTGATGTGAATCGGATAGATGTGAATGGATGAGATGTGATGTGAAATAGATGTGATGTGGGATAGATGTGAATGGATGAGATGTGATGTGGGATAGTTGTGAATGGATGAGATGTGATATGATGTAAATTGATGTGAATGTGGGATAGATGTGAATAGATGAGATGTGATGTGGGATAGATGTGAATGGATGAGATGTGATGTGGGATAGATGTGAATGGATGAGATGTGATGTGAAATGGATGTGATCTGATATGATGTAAATTGGGATAGATGTGAATGGATGAGATGTGATGTGAATGGATGTGACGTCACACGTGATATGATCTAAATTGGGATAGATGTGAATGGATGAGATGTGATGTGATGTGATGTGAATCGGGATAGATGTGAATGGATGAGATTTGATGTAAATGAATGAGATGTGATGTGAATGAATGAGATGTGATGTGAAATAGATGTGATGTGGAGATCGGGGTAGATATGAAGGCATGAGATGTGAATGAATGTGCTGTGATGAGATGTGGATATGGGTAGATGCGAGTGGATGAGATGTGATGAGGATAAATGAGGAAAGATGTGATGAGATGGAAAATGATGTGATTGGATGAGAATAGGAATACATATAAATTGGACGTGGATTAAGTAATGTGGACTGATGTGGAAAGACGAGAGTTCATTATAGAAATTGTATTTATGACCTGTATTTAAATGATTGTTTTATGTCAATAATGCTGGGGAAGCCTTTTGACCGTCTTGTGAATGAGGTCGTGGAGACCTAACTGATAAAGTTGCAACAGCTGACGGAGAGTCAACGGAGGACGTCTCACGTAGCAAGGTCTCGACCGAGGTCTTGATCAGCCTTGGTTTGATTTAAATGGTGAGCTTCCGGTACGGTGGATGAGGGACCAAGGAAGCGGCCTATGAGTGAAGCGCTAGGTGACCTCTGCGAAGGATCTTAGAGGGTGCTGACCATACAATGCTCGGGCTCTGGGTCGTCAAAGATACCCACACGTGCATCAGGTAAGATATTGGAACAAGGAGTAAGAGTTGTTTTCTAAATTCGAGCATGGATTTGGTTGATTGACCTTGCTGGTCCTCAACGGATGAGTCCATGGTTCTTTTATATGGATCTGTTGGTTGATCTTGCTGATCTTCAACGGAGAGTCCATCTGGATTTTTCAACGGAGAGTCCACCTGAATATATTACCGGGTAGAGACTATCGAAAAGGCCCCTAAGTGGACAGGTGGTGAGCATTCTAGTTACCAATGATGCCATAGGTACACCGATGAAGGAATGATTGGAAATGAGAATTCAACTGGATATTTTAGAGGATTATGATCAGTAATATTATGGTTTCATTAAAAGATTGTTTTAAAGGCAGTTGAATATGTGAAACAGGCAATTTCATATTGGGTGTGTAAGTGGTGTGACTATCTTGAAGTTTGCATGAAGCGTCGCGGCTAGGGGGCCTGGGAACTCTTTTCCTTGGTACCCGGGACAAAACCTAACCAAATTCTTAATTGGATCCCATCACTACAGCGGCTTGGCGGTTGGCTAACCCATGGGACTGAGGCTGGACTGATGGATCCCTAAAATGAAACTCAATTCTGTTATGGTACAATAGATGAAGTAAATCCCAGACAGTCCTTGTTCTATGGAAAAGAATCAACGACTGTGCCTCTTGATGAGGAAAAAAGCATTGGTCTCTATGATCCAAGTGCAAGTTTCTTCCTTGATCTGACCAAGTGACTTACAGGTTCGGTCGGATCAGTTTGGTTAGTGATGACCTTGACTACATTAGAGTAAAAATATCCTGGAGGAATCGCCCGTGCTTTCCAGGCGAGGGAAGTTATTTCGGGTTTGGTTTTGGAAGAACCGAGGGATAAGTCTCTTGTCCAGATATCCGTGGGCAAGGCCCCGAGTGAGGGACCCTGTCCCGTGCAAGAAGTGTTACTTCCACTGCTAGCACCCCCGAATTCATTGTGCGGAGGGGGCAGGGATCTTTCATTGAGGCTCTCCAAGATCCTTTTGGAAGCTCCAATCCTCCAATCGCCAACTCCACTCTGTCACACTTGCTCACACCACAATGCAAGGCAATTATCCTCTCACTCTCCCACACACAAGCATCGAAGAGGCACATGCACTAGAGTACTCTCTCTCTCTCTCTCTCTCTCTCTCTCTCTCTCTCTCTCTCTCTCTCATACACAAGACAAGACAAGACCTCTCATAGCGCAAAGGGGAATTGTGTCGTTCCATTATGAGAAATTGCCTTATATACAACTGGCCCTTATTCACACTTAGGCGCCAATAAACATACCAACTAAACCCTTGACTGGCCAATATTTCATAATGTATAACCTTTATAATTCCTTTAAATAACACTTATTAATGTCCTCAAATGGAGAAGCATCTTTGTTAATCCAAAATGGGATTAACATCCTCCCTATCTGATGTAGGTTCTATCCTCTCCCAGAACCTTTACCTAGGTCGAAAGACTTGGTCGCCGAACTCATGTCTATAGAAGTTTCAGCATGATTAAAGATTTTTGAGGGTTCTTCTGAATATTGAGTGTGATGTCCAAAACCTGTGAGACCCCTCCTGCCCCCTTCGCAATGCCCCCTCCGAGGGCGCTGGCGGCAGAAGCAGTGTTAGCCTCCCGCAGCGTGACACTCGGGGCCTCGCCCCCGGCGGATGTTCGGACGAGAGACTAGCCCGGCAATTCCTCCGAAATTGAGCCTGAAAAAACTTCCCTCACCCGGAAGGCACGGGCGATTCCTCCAAGGAAAAATCTTCTAACGGGGGAAATAATCTAACGAGTCAAAGTCTTAACTAGTTAAACTGATCCGACCGAACTTGAAGTCACATGGTCAGATCAAAGAAGAGATTTGCACTTGGTCCATAGAATTACTGCTTTTTTCCTCCTTTAGCGAGACACAGCCATTACTGATTCCCTCCCACAGAACAAGGGTCTTCTCTAACTAACGTAACTAATCGTATCTTGCTTGTTTCGCAGGAATCCTCCAATCCAGCCCAACCGGCGGGTGGCCCACGGGGGGCTAGCCAACCACCCGACCACTGTATTGGTGGGATTCCTTTATAAATATTTGGTTATGTATTGCCCGGTGTCAGGCTTTTTTCTGTAAAGGTGTTTTGAGTCCGTGTACATATGGGATGCGTGGTGTGCAATAAAATTTTGCCCTGAATGCCCTGGCAAGTGTACAGGCTGTGAGTGGTTTTGTTGTGAGCTGGTATATGCATGTGTTTTTTTAAGGGAACAAACGCTGGAGATCTGGAAGCTTATTGCAACATGCGGTGTGCAGATGGTTACTAAGCATAGCACCGACTGGGAAATTGATGGGCAAATGTCATATTTGGTAATTATGATGCTGATGAAGACTGTGGATAGCTCTTGTTTAGGAAAGGTTATGGGCGCCGTATATCAAGGGAAAGCAAGGTCATGCTAGCCTCATGTATGATCCAGAGCAAACCATTGGTGCCATGTCCTATCATTTTAGCAAGGTTTGGGGAAGCCCCTGTGGTGGTAGGTGCACTCTTTCAGATAGTCACATACGCCTATCGATTCCATGCCATGGCTAGCCCCACAGGGTAGGTGTACACCATGTTTGGTCATCAAAGTAAAGGGAGTTGTGCCTAGAAATGCATCTTGGCATTTTGTATATTTATAGCATTATACATTGTATGGGTGAACATCAGAAGCTCAAGTGATGATGATGTATCTTGTGAGGGGCTTCTTCGACAAGATAAGATTTGGTGATGGCCAAGGTATGGGTTGTATTGAGGCATGACCATTAATAATGGTAATAAGGTAGTTTTTGACCATGTATTTAAGGTATTATACAAAGGCATTTGAAGGTTTTTTACTAAGGTATTTAATACCTTAAATACCATCTCCACGTTGGAGGTGACGAGAGCAAGCCGATTCTGCTAAGGAGCTGGTTGCCAGAGGATTCCAAATTGCCAAAAAGAAGCGGTCATGACTGAAATAGCAGGAGCATGGGTATAGCGTGCGGAAGGTGGCAACCAACAAAAAAGGAAGAGCTGGCAAGGAAGGGGCTAACAGGCACTGCAGAGAAAAAAGGGAGAGGCATAGCAGCAAACAAAAAGAATAACCACTGTTTGGAGCCTGGAGCACGAGACGGAGAGGGGGTCCATGAGAAGAACGTGCTTGCTGTAGAGAAGGTGCCAAGAGTGAAAGTGAGAAGGCAGAGGCAGATGGCAACAGTGAGAGTTGTGATAGCAGTGGCTGCGTCAAAGCAATGGTCTTTACATCATATGGATGTAAGTAATGCATTCTTGCATGGGGATTTGCAGGAAGAGGTGTATATGTTGCAACCACCTAGTTATGAGGATGTGAGTCACCCCGAGCGTGTTTGAGGTTGAAGAAAGCCTTGTATGGCTTAAAACAAGCACCAAGAGCATGGTCTGAGAAGATTTTTCAATATCTTGTCACTATTGGCTTTTATGTAGCCAATGCACATTTCTCGCTGTATGTGAGACACAGTGATAAAGGGGTTGTACTTGTCATCTATGTAGATGACCTGATCATTACAAGGGACCATGATGCAAAGATCTTTGATGTAAAGATCTTGCTTAGATAGAAGTTTGAGATGAAGAATCTGGGGGAGCTCAGATATTTCTTGGGCATTGAGGTGATTAGGTCACCACATGGTATTGGATTACTATAGAGACAGTATGGCTTGGACATGTTGTCCAAGTATGGTATGATAGGCTGTAAGCCTATCTCAGTGCCATTGGATCATAATGGCAAGTTGAGTGCAGATTTAGGAGAGATTTTGGATGATCCTACTATGTATAGGCGCATAGTAGGAAGCTTGATCTACATGACGATCACTAGGCCAGATTTGAGCTATGCTGTTGGGTTGGTGAGTCACTTTATGCAGGTTCCTCGTCGGAAGCCACATTTGGATGCATTGAGATGCATATTGAGATATGTGAGGTCTACTTTGCATTATGGACTATTTTATGAAACTGGGACAGAGATATGTGTACATGGATACACAGATGCTGATTGGACTGGTAGTATCTTAGATAGAAGATCTACTAGTGGCTTCATGTTTTCTTTGGGGAGTGCTGCTGTGACTTGGAGCAGCAAGAAGCAGCCTACGATTGCTCTATCCAGTACAGAGGCCAAGTACAGAGGTGCTACTATGGCAGCATGTGAGGTAGCTTGGTTGAGAAAGCTACTTGCAGATTTGGGTCTATCAGTGGTGGATAGACAAGTTGTCATTTTCTGTAACAACATTAGCAGTATACAATTGGCGAGGAACCTAGTTTTTCATGCTCTCACAAAGCATATAGAGGTCCACTACCATTTTGTCAGAGAGAAGGAAGTTGATCTTGTTTATGTCAGCACACAGGATCAGGTCGCTGACATCTTCACCAAAGCATTGGTGGGTACAGAGAAGGAAGTTGACCTTGTTTATGTCAGCACACAGGATCAGGTCGCTGACATCTTCACCAAAGCATTGGGTACAGAGAAGCTTCGCAGATTTAGGACTTCGCTTGGTGTACATGAGATGGAGTTGAGCTCAAGGGGGAGTGTTGAGATAGGGAGCTCATCTAGCTGTTGAGATATCGAGCTCATCCAGTGAGGCGGTGGACACTGATGACCCGCCTGGGGGATAGGCCCCACACTTACACCACTGGCATGGTTGGTGAGATCATGGGTGATATGCGGCCAGTGGGATGACAGGCTTTGTGACAGCCATTCTAGAGACTGGCATAGTTATAGTGCCAGCTCATTTAGTTGGGTTCACACTATAGAGAACCCTTGTATGTATTGGTTGAGTACCTTTCATATTGAGTGTGTACTCTTATCTTGTATATGGTGTGTTGAGTGTTGAGTGTAGAAGAAGAAGATTTTCAGCCTCTCACCTTGTGTGTTCTCTATTAGGGTTTTGTGAGTGTGTGTGTGCTTGCAAGAGCTCAAGCTCTCTTCCCTCCTGCATCTTTTCATGCATCTTTTCATGGTATCAGAGCCTGGTTTGTGCTAAGAGCTGAGCTGCAAGCAAGAGAACCACAGGAAGCGGTACGAGGGTAAGAGCTTCAACTACTCTTCCCTATTTGTGTTGGTGACTACACCCTTGTCGGGAGCTCAAGCTCTCTTCCCTCCTGTATCTTTTCATGGTATCAGAGCCTAGTTCGTGCTAAGGGCTGAGCTGCAAGCAAGAGAACTACAGAAAGCGGTACGAGGGTAAGAGCTTCAACTACTCTTCTTCGGGAGCTCAAGCTCTCTTCCCTCCTGCATCTTTTCATGGTATCAGAGCCTGGTTCGTGCTAAGGGCTGAGCTGCAAGTAAGAGAACCACAAGAAGTGGTACGAGGATAAGAGCTTCAACTACTCTTCCCTATTTGTGTTGGTGACTACACCCTTGTCGGGAGCTCTACGAGAGGCACCGGCAAATGATCTCTGATTGAGGAGCTTTCTTTGCGGGAGTAAAGCTATAGGGCAACTATATTGTTCTATCGGACTTCGTTTTTAGGTCGAAAAAGCGTTTCGGGTGCGTCTGGACCTCCGTTTTTCAGAAAGCAGGCAATTTCGAGCACTGCAGGTAAGTCATCGATTCTCTGCAAAACTTTGCTTTAAGAACTGCAGGAAGACAGATTGGTTGTGCAGACACTGTGTGTGCTGCAAAGAGGTCAACAGTGCCATTGGGTGTATGTATGCATTTTGAAGTCACTGGTTGTGACATTTGAGAGTACTACAGTACCACTGCAGAAAATACAACACTTTGTGCAGGACAAACCAGAGTGCTGTTTCTAGTAAATTTGTGTGTCTGGCAAGATGTCAAATGATGGCATAACCCAGATTGTGGCTGAGAAGCTTGATAAGAATAACTTCCATGCTTGGAGGTTCAGGTTGACAAATTCCATGCTTGGAGGTTCAGGTTGACAAATTTCTTGATGGGAAAGGGCTATTGGGACTACATAATAGAAGGTGAGCATGAAGAGGCACCAGAGATACCGGACATAAATCCGACTGCTACACATGTGAAAGAGTTTAAAGACTGGAACCAAGGAGCCAAGAAAGTTATGTATTAGCTCTCCATTAGTATACAGGACACCATGATTGGGCACATTCAGGATGCCAAGTCCCCCAAGGAGGCATGGGACACCTGGTAAAACTCTATGAAACAAATACCAAGGCACGTAAGATACAGTTGAAGAATGAACTTCATACTGTGGAGAAAAAGAGCATGTCTGTGAATGACTATGCATTCAAGATAAAGGGTATTGTGAAATCCCTTGCATCTATTGGTGTGTCAGTAGATGATGATGATAAAGTGGAAGTCTGTCTACATGGTCTCGGGCAACAATACAAGGCGTTCAAGATGTCTATTCAGACTCGGAAAACATTCCCAACTTTACAGATTTGGTGTCTATGCTGATTATAGAAGAGAAGAGCTTGGGTGAAGACCAACAATCTTCACAAAACAAAAACAGTTCAGAGCATACACAAGTTCAGGAAGAGGACGAGGTAGAGGAGGCCGTGGACGCGGTCAAGGAGGTGGCCGAACAGGTAATTAGAATTATGGCCAGCAGCAGTAGCCAACAACAATAGTCCCAGAATACACAACAACAACACACAGGTGGAAGAGGCAAATTCAGAGGCAAGGGGAGTCAAAGAGGAGGTGGAAATTGGTAAAGGCAATATAATGATGCACGTGAATGCTTTTATTGTTGTAAGCCTGGACATGTGTAGGCAGAATGTTATAAGAAGCAAGCTGACATGAAAAACGAGAAAGTGCATCAGAACAACTATGCATCCTCAAGCAGAAACAATGAGGATAATGAAAGGTTGTTTGTTATGCAGCATGTCGTGAATGCCATGTCTGAAAATGTTGAAGCAGCACAAAAAGATGATGTATGGTGTGTGGATTCAGGTGCTTCGAACCACATGACAAGTCATGGGGAGTGGTTCAAGGAGATGAAAAACCTTGTAAGACCAGGTTTTGGGGAAATAGGGGATGACACTGCTCATCCAATTGCCCATGTTGGAGATGTGCCATTGTCTATGCAGGATGGCAAAGTGAAGTATCTTGCAGATGTACTTCACGTTCCGAACATAACAAAGAATCTGGTTTCAGTTGGCCAGATGATTGAGCAGGGTTTGCAGGTTTGGTTTAACCCTGATGGTGGTTGTTATGTTGAAGACTTTAAAGACAACTGCTGCAGGTTGGTTGCAAAAGGCAACAAAGTGGGCAGAATGTTTACGTTGAATGTAGACATGCCTGAAATGAGTGGTGCGATGTTTGCAAATGGTTCAGGAATTATTGCAGACACAGACATTTGGCATAAAAGAATTGGACATGTGAACGTGCAGAGAATAAAGTCTATGCAGACTAAAGAAATTGTGACAGGGCTGCCAAAGTTTAAAGTGGAAGGTATGTAGAGAATATGTGAAGCATGCCAATTTGGAAAGCAAACAAAGCATGTATTCTCACGTAACAGATATGTGAGCAGAAATGCACTAGATGTTGTGCATTCAGATGTATGGGGTCCTACAAAGACCATGTCTATGGGAGGCTGCAGGTATTATGTGACATTCATTGATGACCACACAAGGAAAGTGTGGGTATATTTCATGAAGGAGAAGAGTGAGGTGTTCACTCACTTTCAGAATTTCAGAGTTTTGGTTGAAAAGCAAATAGGGAAATATATAAAATGCCTAAGGTCAGATGGAGGGAGAGAGTACTTCTCCGATGAGTTCTCTGAAGAAGAATGGTATTCGGAGACAGTTTACATGCAGATACACTCCGCAGCAAAATGGAGTTGCTGAGCGAAAAAACAGACACATTGCTAAAATTGCGCGAGCATTGATGGAAGAGAAAAATATGCCATATAGCTATTGGGCTGAGGCTGTTTCTACAGTAGTATACATCATGAACAGGACTCCAACTGTAGCCATACATCATGTAACTCCAGAGGAGAGATTTACTGGCAGAAAGCCTAATTTGTCTCATCTAAAAGTCTTTGGATGCATTGCATATGTGCATGTGCCAGATGAGCTGAGAACTAAGCTGGATCCAAAAGCTGAAAAATGTGTGTTTATTGGATATTCCCTTGAGCAAAAGGGATACAGGTGTTATAACCCTGCTACACGTGAGTTGAGGGTAAGCAGGGATGTTGTCTTTGATGAGATGAGCAGCTGGTATGCTGCTGAAAAAGAAGCTGTTGGGGCTGATGTGAGTGGAAGTGTGGTTGCACAGAATGCAGGTTAGCAATCACAGTCTTTGAGTGGACCAGGAGAGTCCTCATCTACTGGGTCTATTGATAGACCATGGAGTGACAGGCTACGTCATAATACCAGTCCTGCAAAAGTGATTAGTACATCACGTAAATGACAAGAGAAAGTGTTGAGCCCCTTGGTATGCCTGACATTTCTGCAGGGCATTCTCATGTTGATGGAGAGTCTAGTGGCTCAGAGATGAGTCTTGATGAGGAGCTTGGGATCCCAGCTATGAGAACACCTGGTGTAAAGAAGGCTATGGAAGCCATGAATGAAAAGCTGCGAAGATCTGGGAGAGTGAAAAACCCTGTGCAAAGGTTTACCTATGATGGTTATGTGGCACATCACTATGCATATATGGCAAAAGTTGTGCAGGTTGTAGAGCCCACATGCATTGATGAGACTGTTGGAAATGTGTGTTGGGAGAAAGCTATGGATGAGGAGATAGATGCACTATATGGAAATGAGACTTGGGATTTAGTGCAATTGCCTGAAGGCAAGAAAGCCATTGGGTGCAAGTGGGTGTACAACGTAAAACATAACAGTGATGGAAGCATAAACAGGTATAAGGCTAGATTGGTAGGGTATGCACGCAGACATATGGCATTGATTATGAGGAAACTTTCAGCCCAGTTGCCAAGATGGCAACAGTGAGAGTTGTGATAACAGTGGCTGCATCAAAGCAATGGTCTTTACATCAGATGGATGTAAAGAATGCATTCTTGCATGGGGATTTGCAGAAAGAGGTGTATATGTTGCAGCCACCTAGTTATGAGGATGTGAGTCACCCCGAGCATGTTTGCAGGTTGAAGAAAGCCTTGTATGGCTTAAAGCAAGCACTAAGAGCATGGTCTGATAAGATTTCTGAATATCTTGTCACTATTGGCTTTCATGTAGCCAATGCAAATTTCTCGTTGTATGTGAGACATGGTGATGTGCTTGTTGTCATCTATGTAGATGACTTGATCATTAGGGGGACCATGATGCAGAGATCTTTGATGTAAAGATCTTGCTTCGACAGAAGTTTGAGATGAAGGATCTGGGGGAGCTCAGATATTTCTTGGGTATTGAGGTGATTAGGTCACCACATGGTATTGGATTACTGCAGAGACAATATGGCTTGGACATGTTGTCCAAGTATGGTATGACAGGCTATAAGCCCATCTCAGTGCCATTGGATCAGAATGGCAAGTTAAGTGCAGATTCAGGAGAGATTTTGGAGGACCCTACTATGTATAGGCACATAGTAGGAAGCTTGACCTATATGACGATCACCACACCAGATTTGAGCTATGATGTTGGGTTGGTGAGTCAGTTTATGCAGGTTCCACGAAAATCGCATTTGGATGCATTGAGACGTATACTGAGGTATGTGAGGTCTACTTTGCATTGTGGACTATTCTATGAGACTGGGACAGAGATATGTGTACATGGGTACACAGATGCTGATTGGGCTGGTAGTATCTTAGATAGAAGATCTACAAGTGGTTTTATGTTTTCTTTGGGGAGTGCTGCTGTGACTTGGAGCAGCAAGAAGCAGCCTACAGTTGCTCTATCGAGTACAGAGGCCGAGTACATAGGAGCTGCTACTATGGCAGCATGTGAGGTAGCTTGGTTGAGAAAGCTACTTGTAAATTTGGGTCTATCAGATAGACAAGTTATCATTTTCTGTGACAACATTAGCAGTATACAGTTGGACAGGAACCCAGTTTTTCATGCTCACATGAAGCATATAGAGGTTCACTACCACTTCGTCAGAGAGAAGGTCTTAGCAGGAGACCTTGACCTTGTTTATGTCATCACAGAGGATCAGGTAGCTGACATCTTCACCAAAGCATTGGGTACAGAGAAGCTCCACAGATTCAGGGCTTCGCTTGGTGTACATGAGATGGAGTTGAGCTCGAGGGGAAGTGTTCAGATATCGAGCTCATCTAGTGGACACTAATGACCCACCTGGGGGATAGGCCCCACACTTACACCACTGACATGGTTGGTGAGATCATGGGTGATATGCGGCCAGTGGGATGACAGGCTGTGTGACAGCCATTCTAGAGATTGGCATAGTTATAGCGCCAGCTCATGTAGTTGGGTTCACACTATAGAGAACCCTTGTATGTATTGGTTGAGTACCTTTTATATTGAGTGTGTACTCTTATCTTTGTATATGGTGTGTTGAGTGTTGAGTGTAGAAGAAGAAGATTCTCAGCCTCTCACCTTGTGTGTTCTCTATTAGGATTTTGTGTGTGTGTGTGTGCTTGCAAGAGCTCAAGCTCTCTTCCCTCCTGCGGGTGGTTGCAAGATGAGGTTATCTAGTTTCATGTCGTGGGCGCCCTTGGCTTTAGCTGAAAAACAGGCATTTTTTCAAGAAGAATAGCCAATCTCTCATAGTTAGCCAAGGAGTTTCACTTCAAGGTCTTCTAATGAAACATCATATGCAAAGTTGGGCACCTAAAACTATAATCTGATCGAATATCCAATAATTGCAAATCCCCTTTTCTTTGGGAACCAAGTTTGTATACAGGCCCTGTCCTAGGTTTAGACAAGTATAGTGAATGTGAGTAAATTGCCTATAACTTTTACATTATTACTCATACGATGTTCCCACTTTGCATATCACAAATACAAATAACATAGAGCTTAACTTGATTTATCGAGTAATTTTTGATGTGTTCTACTATTTTCTATATTATTTAAAAGATATTAGAATTGTTAAAAAACATACTATTTTATCCTCCCACCACATCTACCATTTAAAATGCTCAAATTGTATGGATCTAGTGATGATTAGATTGGGAAAGATTAGTATAATGTGGGTATAAGATAAAATTACAAATCTAACGGTTTGATTTTTGTAGATTTACTTTGGAAAATTTATTATGACTGTCAGAGGCCCATTAAATCAATAGTAATTTAATTCTAGAAAATTAAATATTGAATCTTTCAATCTAAAAACTCAAAGGATCAATACTCTTGTTGCCATGAATTTATCAAAAAAAATTTGACTTGATTTGAGTATGGGAAGGTCCATTTTCAATCCTCCCAAGTGAAAATTCCCATATTGTGTCCACTCTCCCCTTTTCAAGTCTAAAACCAATCCTAGTTAGGTTTGGAAATCTAGGCTTGGTAAACTTCACATCTTAGGTTTCATTCCATGTGTGAGGCTTGGGTAGGCCCAAACCTTATATATGCATGCCACTTTATGTCCACGTGAGCATCGAGAGGATCCACATAAGCAGCTTGCCACCTCAGCTTGCCACCTCCACCCTCCATGTCAACATGGTCAACCTAGTTGACTCCCCACCTCATCATCCTAGTCATCATTAATGCCACATCATCTTGCCACCTTTGCATGCCACCTCGCACATGGTGACATGGCATCCCACATCATGGAATTGCCACATCAACCATAATAGTGCCACATGTCAAGAGAATGCCACGTGTCATGCACGCTTGTGACACGTGGCATCTCCTTCCCACCTCCCCTCTTTTTTCAAAAACATATTTTTGGAAAAGTTAATTTAGTAATTTAGAGAAATAGAATATAGAAATTTAAATAATAAAATATATGTAACTTATTAAATAAAAGAATTTAAAATCACTAATTTAAAAGGATTATATTTTGGGATTAGATCAATAAAAATATTATTAAAGATCATATTATTAATTTTAAAAAAAAAATTTTTATTTTTATATTTCTTGAAAATTTTTTATGTAGAATAAACCTTTGAATAAAATATGAAAAAAATACATTATTTAAAAAAAGCAGTTATATAATTATAAAATAAAAGATTTCTTTAAAGATATATTTATATGTCTGGTAATGATAAATATTTAGACTTGTTAATAAATATTATAAATAATATTAATTTTTAAGTGGATAATAGTTTATCTTTAAATATCTTTATATTTATCTTAGTTATCCAATCAATCTTAGATAGGAAATCCAGTGAGATTTGAAGTGGATAACCTATTTTTCCTATATAATCACACATCTCTAGTACCATCCCACACTTATCTGTAGTACTATCCCATCATTGAGCCCTTATAATATTTTCTCTCTTAGCTTCCTTGAGAATGGGTTCTCAAAGTCGTAGGAGTCGGAAACGTGATAGGACTAGACTCCCCCCCATCCACCAAGTTCAAGAGGAGGAGAGGAGAAGGGTAGCTCGTGAGAGAAAGAGAGAGTGGAGAGCACGTCAACGAGCAACACCTTCCGTTGGCGATGATCCAAGCCTTGCTCCTCCTCTTCCACTTCCTCTCCCTTCGCCCTCTTCCCCCCCACTACCCCTTAGTTTAGATAATCCACATGAACCCGCCCTTCTTGAGTCCTCTCTTCTACAAGAACCCACCCCCCCTCCTTTGGGCGCCCTTCGTGTGGATAGGAAAGAACTATCAAAGTCAAGGGCACATCGTCGTGCCCATGCAATCTTCCAATCCTATTTCAAAGACCTCATGTCTTCATCACAGGCATGTGTGCTTGATGCTTTGATTGATCTGCCCAACATGGCCAACTGCAGGGCGCTTTCCGACATTGGAGGTCGAAGAGAGAGGAGAGCTGGCATGGCGGTGCTACAAAGTGTTCGTCATTCCTATATAGTTAACAAGAAGAGGAACTCTGCAGACGCTTTGGCTGCTCGACGGGCTATTGTGGCAGCCATAAGTAGCTCCCAAATGAAGGGTAAGGTTAGTGCCACATCTCGCATCCTTTCCATAGCACCACACGCACTTAGAGTTGGGTCTATTAGGCGACAAAGTTTAGATGCCAATGAGGTTGGTGCTATGTGGGCGGGTAGTGGTCGTGTAGCTAGGCATGATCGCCTACTAGATGAAACCACTAGAACCTTGATAGAAAGTTTTTGGGAGGAGAATTGTCGTGCATCGCCAGTTTTCAAGAAAGCTTTGCGTAAGAGAGTGACAAGAGGAGTGTTCATTGAGCACGGTGCTTGCTTTCTTGAAATGTCCCAAACTGAGTTGTATTCTCAGTTTGTGGCTTCGTATCCAGAGCTTAAAATTGGGCAAAGGTCATTTGAGGGGTGTAAGCCTTAGTTTGTGAGGTACTCACGTCAGCGTGACACATGTTGTTGTCGCTACCATGTTGAGTTCAATCTTTTTTATGATGTGTTCCGTTCTCTTAGTGGGCATAGAGAGTTGCCTCGTAGTCCACGTGATTTCATCCACTCTCTTTTGTGTGCACGCACGGAGGATGCCCAGTTCCATAGGATGCCTTGTGTGGAGAGCAATTGCACATCATGTGGTTCACTTGCACATCTACAGATGGTAGATCTTGATGCAAGTGACCAAGAGATAGTGGCATGGCAACGTTATGAGTATGTGACACACCAGCTCCAGAGTGGTGGACAGTCCAGGAAGTTGCAGCTCGTGGACAAACATACACCACGTTGTCACTTCACAGCCACATTTAGGGAGAAGATCTACCCCTACATACGGCACAGTCATTGTGCCAAGTGGCAGGATCGTCAGTTCCGAGCATGCCTAGCAGAGTTTCCTATTGGTGTGGTCGTCTCTGTGATTGATTTTGCAGAGAACTACACTTTCACACCTTTTCAGGAGATACAATCTGAGTATTACTTCTCAGAGCAGGTAATGGTTATATTTTGTAATATTTGTTTTATGTTTGAGCTTCATTACTTAATTGATTTTTTGTGTCCTAAACGTATGTATTGCTTCCCTCACCAGGTTGCTATTTTGGTCCACATTAGCTATCGACATGCAGAGGCTCATGTAGATGGGATAGCGAGTACCCCCGAGACCCGTGTCATTATTCGAGAGTATCATTTCTATATCAGTGATGATCGTTCACATGATGCACATTTTGTGCAACACTGTTTTCGTCTCCATGACGATTTTTTAGGAGATTGTGGGATCAGACATGTCCAGCGATGGGTTTGGTCGGATGGTTGTGGCGCACAGTTCAAGTCATCACGTCAATTCTATTGGCTCTACAGGTTGTACCTATGGCTTTCTTACATTTACAAATTAAACTAAATTCACTAGAACATCTTAAAGAAAACAATAACTAAGACTATCTTTTATGGATTTATAGGTGGCATGTGCAGTCTAGTATCCCAGTGATTTGGTCATTCTTTGAGACTGGTCACGGGAAGGGTGAGCATGATGGTGCAGGCGCGTGTGTGAAACGTGCCTTGAGGCGTCATCAGCTACGACAGGATGCTCAGCGGTTCAGAGATGCGGGCCACGTAGTCGAGTGGTGCTCCCAACATTTGTGTGGGAGTGCAGCATCATCGTACCCCAGACGTGATGCTCGGATTGTCAAGAGATTTTTTTGGCATGTGGATGGTGGCACGATTGACCGCAGAGCCTCCCATGATTGTGACACAGTACCTGGCACCTTGGGCTTACATTCCATCAGGAGCACGTGCATGGCGGCCCCCACGATTTACACACGACGGTTTGTATGGATGGCGATTGGTCACATTGTGCCTCGAGAGGATGGGCAGATGCATGGATACAGACATTCCTCTCCCCCGAGCATCCTTCACATCCAGTGGTGTCTGATGAGCACACAGGTCCTGCGTTCATGGTCAGTTATGATGACCTGACAGATTTGCTACAGGAGGGTGATGTATTTGCTGTTATTGCCAGTGAGGGAAATAGCGAGGGAGTAGACTACTATCTGATGAGTTGCACTAGGCCAAAGTGCATGCTTGACCAGGATACAGTGGATGATCATGGATTTTCTTATGACGCCCATAGCATGATTGTGGCAGGCCGGTTCTACCAGCAGATTCGACTTCATCGGGGGAGTCTTGAGTTCCAGCAGTGGAAGTGGGAGTTAGAGGCATTTCAGTTCTCTCATCTAGTTGTTGCTACCAGGCTCACTCTTGTTCGAGTACAGAGCCGAAAACACAGTTCTCACCCTCGTTTCCGGCTTCGAGTGGATGACCATGAGAGCATTCTAGAGCAGTTGAGAGCTAGAGAGGGTGCTGCTGACTAGATCTCTATCTTGATAGTGACTAAACTCAGACTAGCTGGGTTAGCTCACTTACATTGTACTTAGATTTTTGGGCAGTGACTAACCTCAGACTAGCTGGGGTAGCTCATTTTCATTCTGATGTACTTATTTGATGTTTATATCATTATGAGTTTTCTCATTATTGAGTATCATTACATTTTAGTTGATGTTCTTGATTTTATTATATTTTTTAACACTTTGGCTATCATATTGTTTGTTGAAAATCTCCATGCCATCGTACCCAAACATGCTCTGATGGTGACCAAACTTTGCAAGCATGGGGAGGGGACCCACCCCCACATGCTTGCAAAGTTTGGTCACAATCAGAGCATGTTTGGATTGGCAATTGGCGCCCAGTGTGGGTTTTTCAAATCTCTTGGTGCTTAAGAGGCCATGAAAAATCCGGGCCTTCCCCATACCATCGTACCCAAACATGCTCCAATGGGGACCAAACTTTGCAAGCATGTGGGGGTGGGTCACCCCCACATGCTTGCAAAGTTTGGTCCCCATCAGAGCATGTTTGGAATGGCAATTGGTGCCTAGTGCGGGTTTTTCAAGTCTCTTGGTGCTTAAGAGGCCATGGAAAATCCGGGCCTTCCCCATACCATCGTACCCAAACATGCTCCGATAGGGACCAAACTTTGCAAGCATGTGGGGGTGGGTCCCCCCCACATGCTTGCAAAGTTTGGTCACAATCAGAGCATATTTGGATTGGCAATTAGCGCCCAGTGCGGGTTTTTCAAGTCTCTTGGTGCTTAAGAGGCCATGGAAAATCCGGGCCTTCCCCATACCATCGTACCCAAACATGCTCCGATGGGGACCAAACTTTGCAAGCATGTGGAGGTGGGTCCCCCCCACATGCTTGCAAAGTTTGGTCCCCATCAGAGCATGTTTGGATTGGCAATTGGCGCCTAGTGCGGGTTTTTCAAGACTCTTGGTGCTTAAGAGGCCATGGAAAATCCGGGCCTTCCCCATGCCATCGTACCCAAACATGCTCTGATGGGGACCAAACTTTGCAAGCATGTGGGGGTGGGTCCCCCCCACATGCTTGCAAAGTTTGGTCCCCATCAGAGCATGTTTGGATTGGCAATTGGCACCCAGTGGGGTTTTTCAAGTCTCTTGGTGCTTAAGAGGCCATGGAAAATCCAGGCCTTCCCCATACCATCGTACCCAAACATGCTCCGATGGGGACCAAACTTTGCAAGCATGTGGGGGTGGGTCCCCCCCACATGCTTGCAAAGTTTGATCCCCATCAGAGCATGTTTGAATTGGCAATTAGCGCCCAGTGCGGGTTTTTCAAGACTCTTGGTGCTTAAGAGGCCATGGAAAATCCGGGCCTTCCCCATGCCATCGTACCCAAACATGCTCCGATGGGGACCAAACTTTGCAAGCATGTGGGGGTGGGTCCCCCCCACATGCTTGCAAAGTTTGGTCACAATCAGAGCATGTTTGGATTGGCAATTGGCGCCCAGTGCGGGTTTTTCAAGTCTCTTGGTGCTTAAGAGGCCATGGAAAATCCGGGCCTTCCCCATACCATCGTACCCAAACATGCTCCGATGGGGACCAAACTTTGCAAGCATGTGGGGGGAGGGTCCCCCCACATGCTTGCAAAGTTTGGTCCCCATCGGAGCATGTTTGGGTACGATGGTATGGGGAAGGCCCGGATTTTCCATGGCCTCTTAAGCACCAAGAGACTTGAAAAACCCGCACTGGGCGCCAATTGCCAATCCAAACATGCTCTGATTGTGACCAAACTTTGCAAGCATGTGGGGGGGACCCACCCCCACATGCTTGCAAAGTTTGGTCCCCATCGGAGCATGTTTGGGTACGATGGTATGGGGAAGGCCCGGATTTTCCATGGCCTCTTAAGCACCAAGAGACTTGAAAAACCCGCACACTGGGCACCAATTACCAATCCAAACATGTTCTGATTGTGACGAAACTTTGCAAGCATGTGGGGGGGACCCACCCCCACATGCTTGCAAAGTTTGGTCCCCATCGGAGCATGTTTGGGTACGATGGTATGGGGAAGGCCCGGATTTTCCATGGCCTCTTAAGCACCAAGAGACTTGAAAAACCCGCACTGGGCGCTAATTGCCAATCCAAACATGCTCTGATTGTGACCAAACTTTGCAAGCATGTGGGGGGGACCCACCCCCACATGCTTGCAAAGTTTGGTCCCCATCAGAGCATGTTTGGGTACGATGGTCCCCATCAGAGCATGTTTGGGTACGATGGTATGGGGAAGGCCCGGATTTTCCATGGCCTCTTAAGCACCAAGAGACTTGAAAAACCCGCACTGGGCGCCAATTACCAATCCAAACATGTTCTGATTGTGACCAAACTTTGCAAGCATGTGGGGGTGGGTCCCCTCCCCATGCTTGCAAAGTTTGGTCCCCATCAGAGCATGTTTGGGTACGATGGTATGGGGAAGGCCCGGATTTTCTATGGCCTCTTAAGCACCAAGAGACTTGAAAAACCCGCACTGGGCGCCAATTGCCAATCCAAACATGCTCTGATGGGGACCAAACTTTGCAAGCATGTGGGGGGGACCCACCCCCACATGCTTGCAAAGTTTGGTCCCCATCAGAGCATGTTTGGGTACGATGGTATGGGGAAGGCCCGGATTTTCCATGGCCTCTTAAGCACCAAGAGACTTGAAAAACCCGCACTGGGCGCCAATTGCCAATCCAAACATGCTCTGATTGTGGCCAAACTTTGCAAGCATGTGGGGGGGACCCACCCCCACATGCTTGCAAAGTTTGGTCCCCATCGGAGCATGTTTGGGTACGATGGTATGGGGAAGGCCCGGATTTTCCATGGCCTCTTAAGCACCAAGAGACTTGAAAAACCCCACTGGGCGCCAATTGCCAATCCAAACATGCTCTGATGGGGACCAAACTTTGCAAGCATGTGGGGGGGACCCACCCCCACATGCTTGCAAAGTTTGGTCCCCATCGGAGCATGTTTGGGTACGATGGTATGGGGAAGGCCCGGATTTTCCATGGCCTCTTAAGCACCAAGAGACTTGAAAAACCCGCACTGGGCGCTAATTGCCAATCCAAACATGCTTTGATTGTGATCAAACTTTGCAAGCATGTGGGAGGGACCCACCCCCACATGCTTGCAAAGTTTGGTCCCCATCGGAGCATGTTTGGGTACGATGGTATGGGGAAGGCCCGGATTTTCCATGGCCTCTTAAGCACCAAGAGACTTGAAAAACCCGCACTAGGCGCCAATTGCCAATCCAAACATGCTCTGATGGGGACCAAACTTTGAAAGCATGTGGGGGGGACCCACCCCCACATGCTTGCAAAGTTTGATCCCCATCGGAGCATGTTTAGGTACGATGGTATGGGGAAGGCCCGGATTTTCCATGGCCTCTTAAGCACCAAGAGACTTGAAAAACCCGCACTGGGCGCTAATTGCCAATCCAAACATGTTCTGATTGTGACCCACCCCCACATGCTTGCAAAGTTTGGTCACCATCAGAGCATGTTTGGGTACGATGGCATGGAGATTTTCAACAAACAATATGATAGCCAAAGTGTTAAGAAATATAATAAAATCAAGAACATCAACTAAAATGTAATGATACTCAATAATGAGAAAACTCATAATGATATAAACATCAAATAAGTACATCAGAATGAAAATGAGCTACCCCAGCTAGTCTGAGGTTAGTCACTGCCCAAAAATCTAAGTACAATGTAAGTGAGCTAACCCAGCTAGTCTGAGTTTAGTCACTATCAACAGCAACCCAATCAAAATCGTCATCTCTAACTGCCGGTCGACGTGCGCGTCGAGGCTGCTGTGCACGTCGAGGAGGCTGTGCCGGCTGCGAGGGTCGTCGAATGTCTGCGGGGAGGTCTGCCTCAAAGGAAGGATCGTGAGCTGGTGCCGGTGTACTCGGGAGCTCACGAGTCCCAAAAGCTGCTATGGCCCTCTCTCTCTCTCTACGTCGTGCTAATGCAAGACGCCTCTGTCTGTAAACCCAAAATCGATAATCTGCAATGGTGCGTGTCTGCCACTCTGCTCGTGTAAGCTCCTCTGCTGTAAGGACACGCTGCTCATGAGAAGCAGCACTGCTGCTAGCACCATCACCCGATGTGCCACTAGGGCCAGCACCACCCACGCGCTCAAATGCTGTCACCTGGCTCTCATGTAGGACTCTCTGGTAAGCGTCGAACTCATGTGAGCTCCACTCTATCTCAGGAGGCACCTCAGGCTCCTGGGCTCTATCGTCGAAGGCATTGAGTCCCAAGTCCATAGCTGATGTAAAGTCGACAGGCCTGCCAGTCTTGGCATCTACTCGTACAAGGCCTGGGTGAAGATCATCGATGCCCAATACCCTGTACGTCGCTAAGTCGACGCGTGCACGGCAGGATGGGCATGCTGAGAACCGGACGAGCTCCTGGGTCATGCAAGACAAGTGGAAAATATGTCCACGTCCTAGGGCATATCCTCCTGTACTATCAATGTCCTCGATACATAAACAGCAGCACGCATCACGTAGGAAGGGTGGTGCATCCTGCAGGAGAGGTCGTCGAAAAACCTCTGTGACAGGCCGTGGATATAACGGTAGGTAAGGCACTGTCACGTCCGATGATCTACGATACTCTCGAACATGCAGCATCAGCTGCTCTGCCCTGTGCTGGGCAATCTGCTCCATAATCTGATGATGCTGTGCCTCAGCTCTGGAGCTCTCTACCTCGGTCCGAGCCTACGCAAAAAAGTAAAGCATTAAAATATTTGATTAGTCTCTCATTAGGTATTACTTAAAGAAATTTGTAACTTAAACGTGCAAGAGAAACCTACCTGCTGGATGTCGGACTCTCTCAGATGCTGTGCCTCTGCAGTAGCTGCCTCTGCCATCTGTAATGCAGCTCGGAGGCGGTCTATCTCCGCTCTCGCCTCTACCAACTCCTGAGTGAGCCTCTGAGTGGCAGGTGTGGGAACCTGCGTGACACAGTCAACCATGCTGCTCATGTAAAAATATAGAAAAGTATATATACACATGAAGATAAATGACCAAAAAAACTTAAGACGTAATATATATGTAAATACCTCCACATCTGTCGTCGGTATAGATCGTGAGAATAGGCGCACCACGTGCTGGATGCTCTCCGTGGTACTCCGTACGTCAATGCCGACCTGCGTGCCAAGAGCCTCTACTGTCGACAATGGCACAAATGAAGGATCTGTGGTAGGTGCTACACGAAGGGCTGGTGGAGGCCGCCTACCCTGGTCCTAGAGACGGCCTCGGCCAGCACCACCACCCGGACGATGGCTGGTGTAATCGACCTCCTCCCCTAAGACAAACTCCGCATATAACTGCTTTGCGAAGTATATGGGAATCTGGCGGTTGTTCGGCATCCTCCCATATGCGGCAACATATCGACTATAGATATGTGCCGCCATACGAGGATGCGAACACCGCGAAATAGTGAGGGGCTTGCCCGCCCCGGGCCTCATCCCACGACTATCGAGGAAAAGATCTAGGAAAGCCCCATCCCTAATAGGAGCAAGATCACAGACCTGACGATATGTCAGGCCATGTGACACAGGAGCAGCGCGATGGTGGGCTATCCACTCATCTACATAAACAATATCGTGAAGGCTACGAAGGGACGCAAGCATCGCCTCCAAGTATGCCACGATATGTAATGTAGACGGAGTGTCTCTAGCACTCCTACGGATAGCCGCTAACTCACGGTCTATCTCCGCGATGAGGTCCGCAATAGATGAGCGGCCCTCCTCGTGGCCCTCCTCGTGGCCCTCCATGCTAAAACCTAGGCCAAATGTGAAGGGTCCAATGTGAAGGGTCTAATGTGAAAGGTCTAATGCTTAGTGCTAAGTAGCACTAATGAAGCTAAAAACAAAGCTAATGGGCTCACTAATACTAATCCAAATCAAGAGCGCAAGAGAGTGAAAACGACTTGTGAAAATGAGGCAAAAAAAAAAGTTTTTCGGTTTTATAACCTCGATCGAGGTTCGGAAACATCATGCAATTTAGGGTTTGCAAGATTAACGCTCTGGATATTAGGGTTAGTGCAACATACGGCCAAGATACACACCTAATTCTAGGGTTGGGGAAGGATCGACGGCTGAGATTTGATATTACTATCTCGTTCGAGGTAAATGGACGGCCACGATTTAAAGGTATTACCACGACAAGGTATCTCGACGGTCAAGATTCATTATATACCTCGATCGAGCTATTTAAACGGCCGAGATCGCATCTTCCAGCGTACGTGAATGGACGGTTTAGATTGCTTTTCCGTATCTCGATCGAGATAATTGGACGGTGGATATTGCATCTACGTATCTCGATCGAGATACTCGGACGGTGCAGATTGAATCTATGTATCTCGATCAAGATATTTGGACGGTTGAGATTTGAACTCAGTATCTCGATCGAGATATGGGGACGGTGGAGATTGTATCCGATTACCTCGAACAATGAATGGTCGCGATTGGATGTATATTTCTCGTTCGAGATACGTGGACGATGGAGATGTGCTAGTCAAATATGCCTACTGGGATACAGCGTGGCCCTGATGTGGATCCGAGTGGCATAGATATCTCGATCGAGATATTGTGGTGGCGGTGACATGTATTGGTGACATGGATGACGCCTGGAAACCCGGACCTGCTAGCATGGCATTAGTTGGCATCTCGATCGAGATATGTCGATTTAGGCTCGGGAGGCACGTGTCGTCTTTTGATTCGCGGCACTATCACGATCGAGGTACTCCGCCCGAGATGCATGGATGTCCCAATTTTGGAGAGAGTGAACGAAAGTGAGTACCCTCATCTTGCAACCACCCCTGCATCTTTTCACTAGTGAGGCAGTGGACACTGATGACCCGCCTGGGGAATAGGCCCCACGCTTACACCACTGGCATGGTTGGTGAGATCATGGGTGATATGCGGCTAGTGGGATGCAAATAGAAGATCTACTAGTGGCTTCATGTTTTCTTTGGGAAGTGCTGCTGTGACTTGGAGCAGCAAGAAGCAGCCTACGATTGCTCTATCCAGAACAGAGGCCGAGTACAGAGGTGCTACTATGGCAGCATCATGTGAGGTAGCTTGGTTGAGAAAGCTACTTGCAGATTTGGGTCAGTGGATAGACAAGTTGTCATTTTCTGTAACAACATTAGCAGTATACAATTGGCCAGGAACCCAGTTTGTCATGCTCGCACGAAGCATATAGAGGTCCACTACCATTTTGTCAGAGAGAAGGACGTTGACCTTGTTTATGTCAGCACACAGGATCAGGTCACTGACATCTTCACCAAAGCATTGGGTACAGAGAAGCTCCACAGATTCAGGGCTTTGCTTGGTGTACATGAGATGGAGTTGAGCTCGAGGGGGAGTGTTGAGATAGCGAGCTCATCTAGTGAGGCGGTGGACACTGATGACCCGCCTGGGGGATAGGCCCCACACTTACACCACTGTCATGGTTGGTGAGATCATGGGTGATATGCAGCCAGTGGGATGACAGGCTGTGTGATAGCCATTCTAGAGACTGGCATAGTTATAGTGCCAGCTCGTTTAGTTGGGCTCGAGAACCCTAGTATGTATTTGGTTGAGTACCTTTTCATATTGTGTGTACTCTTATCTTTGTATATGGTGTGTTGAGTGTTGTGTGAAGAAGAAGAAGATTTTCAGCCTCTCACTTTGTGTGCTCTTTTAGGGTTTTGTGTGTGTGTGTGTGCTTGCAAGAGCTCAAGCTCTCTTCTCCCCTACATCTTTTCACACCTCTTCAGCATCATTGTATATTTTACGTGTGCGATCGTCTCTTGTCTATGAAAAGTGCGCCATGGGATTAATAATGGAAATTGTATTCTTAGATTAGGTGTTTGCATAAGCCTAGGCAGTCGTGGATAGTCATGGATCTATTTTTTAAGTATGGTCGCCCAAGGTGTGAAGTCTATGGACCAAGATAAGGGTCATTGTGTAGACTCACCATTCATTATTTTATGCTAATTCAATAGAGTTCTATTCTTCTCTACTCTCCTATGCTATTGCTTTCTTGCTTGCCTTTTGCATATTTGAGCTCTTGTGTGCTTGCTCGAATGTTTGTGAGAGAGTGAGGGTGTGTGATTGAGTGAGAGAGGAGGGTCGAGCTTCCATTGGAGTGCGGCAAGCAGTGTTGGAGTAGAGCTTGGAGTGTGGCTACCCGGCAACAAGCTCTCCTACAAGAATCCGAGCATAAGCAATCAACGAGGTGAGTGACACATCTTGTTTATGCAATTGTAGGCTAGGTTATGGTAGATTAACCTCTTGGTTTGAGCTATTTTATGCTCCCGAGTGCAATGAGGCAAGGCCCCATGATGTTGGCTAATTCCTCCACTCTTTCTATGGTGCAAGGGCTTCCCAGATTTGCTACTTTTAGTCGTCTTTGTTCACCTTGGAAGTATTCTCTTCAGTCTCAATACTTGAATCATTGCTCTGCTTATTGTTGAATCATTTGAAAGTACGTTTCGACCCTTGATACCTATCAAAAGATTTAGAAGTAGGAACATAGTTTTGAAATTTACAGGATCGAGGATCTTAGGTAGTCGTAGCTTCCTTTGGTACACCATTCTTCCTCTCACAATTAAGATCTAGGAAAATAGTAGAGCTCAAAGAATGAGGATGAAACAAATTTACTTTGGCTCTAATATGAGGTCCCAATCTAGCCATAAATTTCCTTTTTTGATCTTTCTCGTGCACTTTCTCTATGGCTTTAAGCTAAAGAAGGGTTTGCCAAAACTTCTCTCTTCATAGTCTCCTTCTCTAGATGTCTAATGGTATCCCATTGTGGTGACTTCTAGCTTTATACTACGGTGACAAGAAATTTTTCTTTATTGCCTTTTGGAACTCTTTCCAAGTACGGGGTTTGTGATGTCTTGCCTTAGTAGCATTCCACCACAACATAACACTTTCCACTAAATGGTTGGCAGTGCACTTGATTTTATCCCTTTTGGAGAATTTATACCCCAAAAAATAATCATCAATCAGACTTAACCATGAGATTATTACCTTTGCATCCTTTTTTCCATCATAAATTTGAAACAAGAATGCTTTTTGACTCATCTTCTTCTCTTTTCTAAACTACTGGGCTCTAAGGGTAGCTTCTACAATTTTCTGAATATGGTCTCCTTTAGACTATGAGGTATCTTTGCTATTGACTCTTCTATGCCTCTTCTTGCTAGTTAGCCTACCTTATAACTCCCTTCTCAACTCCTTTTCAACCAAGATCTGATGTTGAAGTGCCTAGATTTGCTCTTGAATAGTTGGGGGTTGAGGATTCATGATGTAAAAATAAATGTAGATAGATAAAGAATCTAAATTTTAAATGTAAATAGACAGAAAGAAATTATTGAACAAAATGATAATACTTATCGCTTTGCCCACAATTTGTGAGAAGTCGTAAACTCGTACAGTTGTGAATCAAGAGAAATAATCCCCAAGCGTCAAGAATCTCGAGTAGTGTTAGAATTTTCGGGTATCATGTAGCACTAAAGTCAAAGGAGTTAAAATTATTCTTTCACTGAATGCGCAACTGGCTGAGTATGATTGTAAATTTTTTTAAAGGCTGAATAATTAGCCTTTATAAGCTTTGTAAGCTCTTTTTTTATTTTAAAGCTTCAAAACTTTTAAAGCTTTAAACCTTAGTAGGCTTTTAAGATTTTAAAAAAGAACTTTATAACTTTTAAAAGCTTTAAGCTTTAAAGCTTAAAATAGCCTTGATGTAGTGCTCTAAAAGTCAATGTCTCATCGACTGAAAAGAAACAATTTCTGCCATGTCAACATTGTTTCGACCCGACTATTACATACCATGGGAGTGTGCACTTTTTTTAGGGGTTTTGTTTAATCAAGCAAAATTGTAGCGGTTTGATAAGGTGCATGAGCTTAAATCAAAAAGCTTAAACTTTTTCACACACACACAATATATATACATATGTATGTGTGCGTGTGTGTGTGTGTGTGTGAGTATACATGTGTGTGTGTGTGTGTGTGTGTGTGTATGTATATACATATGTATGTGTGTGTGTGTGTGTGTGTGTGTGTGTGTGTGTGTGTGATTCCTCCTCAGCCTGAATAATGAATAAACTTTACTTCAATCCCGTCGTGTAATCATTCCCTGTTTCTGAATACAAGAAAATATTATTTTTTCTTGTTTTTGTCTAGAGAGAAGAAAAATTATAGAGAGTGGTAATTCAATATTGAGATATTTTTGGATATAAAAATTTGACAAATATCAAAAATATATTTTCTTAAAATAGAAAATCAAGTTAAAATTTTCAAGGTGCATTAGGAATCAATTAAAAATGGTTTAAAAGACCTTAGCCTAAGGGTCAAGATTTTTTGAAATTTTTGGATTATGGTCCAATTAAGGTTCCTATGGACCAATAAGATTAATCCAAGTGTTGGGATGAGATAAATCCAATGAATAAAAGAAAATACCCAAAAATGAGTAAATGCCCACATAAGATGAAGAGTTGACTGAGTATAAGGTTTATTAGTTAAAAACTATGAGATATTACTAAAAAAATGAGATATTTTGGTATAATGATACATTTTTTACACCTTGGTAAGGAGGGGGGAGACTTCAAGGAGGCACCTATTTCACACATGAGAATGAGTTTTTAACGCAAAAATATTAAGATATTTTTATCTCTCCTCTCTCCTGGATCAAACCAAATCAAAAAGGGAGCCAAACCCAAATCTTGACCAAATTCAGCCAAACTGAAGCTGGAAAATTCTAGAACTTAGTTGGACTCAGTTAGTGGCCTCCCTCACCTATAAATAGACCCTCATTCTTTTGTATTCTCATCTGTGAACTAGACCATGCCAGTATTACATTAAAATAAGCATGTTTTCTATTATCCCCTAAAAATCCTCTATAATTTCAAAAGATTGGAGCTTCTCTCTCTCTTCAACCTTCCTTGGAGCTTTCCTCTAAACATACTAACCAATTGATTGGTTGGGGGCTTCTTCTAAGAATAGAGAAGCAAGCAAATCAAGAGGTAAGATGTGATTTTATGGTTTTTTTCTCTAGTATTCTAAATGTTTTCACTTCTCAACCCCTCTCAAGCTTGAGAAGTTTCAATTGAATGGTTTTTCAATGCAAATTAAGCTTTCTAAAGAATTTTAATGAATAGTCATAGAAAGTTTACATTTATGCTTAATTAGGATGTTTTTTATGTATATCTCTCTCTCCCCTAAAGAATGGTCATTCCTATGACCAATTCTCTATTCAAATGATGCTTCTCATGGAGCAATTCTCAATTCTAAAATCAAACTCTATGCTAGTTAAGCTAGAGGCTAAAGAAATAAAATTTTAATGCTTTTATGTTACATAAATTATGATGAGCTTATGATTTAGATCCACAAATTAGATTTAGATCTATTGATAGTTAATCTATCATAATTGTATTACTAAGTTTTATTCTTTTCAAAATTATTAAAAATTATCAGTAATAGCAGTGGAGCTATGGTAAATTTTTTTAGAAATTAATACATAAATCATTTTTATGCATAATGTGATGAAAAGAGGACTCCCTACCATATTCTAGGATTACTCATCCTATGCTAAAAGACTAATTCTCATCACATCCATGGAAAATTAATTTTTAATATTTATGCATAAATAATTAATTAGAGAAAAAGAGAAATTTTTAGTAAATTCTTTCTTATGCAAAAAGAGGAATTCCCATGATAATGGAGATCCATGTATTTCAACGGAGAAAGAGAAAAATAGGTATATTAAAATAATGAATATTTTTATTTAGAATTAAAGAGAAATTTTAGATAAATTATTTTATGCATAAGAAAAATTTAAATGATAAAAGAGGAATTCCCATCATATTTGGAATTCAATCATTTAAATGGTAAAAGTGGAATTCTTGTCATATTTGGATTAATGGGTATTTTTATTTAATTTTAAGAGAAATTTTAGTTAAATTCATTTTTATGCATAAGAAAAATTTAAATGATAAAAGAGAAATTTTCCATCATATTTGGAATTCAATCATTTAAATGGTAAAAGTGGAATTCTTGGTATATTTGGAATATTTAATATTTTTTATTTAATTTAAAGAGGAATTTTAGATAGATTTATTTTATAAAAGAGGAATTCCCATGACATTTGGATTTCACTCACTAAATGAGAAAAATATGAATTTTAAGCTTATTCAAAAAAATGATTTTCACCATAATTTTACTTAGGGAATTAAGGTTGAGAAATTAAGAGGTATAAAGAAAATCTTTTGATATTTTATGTGGTTAAATCACCAAATTAGTATTTACCCAAAAATAGATTAAATGGAATTCCATTCAAATCCAATATTCTCATATAAAACCATTTCTAAGAAGGAATGAAATTGGAATTTCCTTACGGTTAGAAGTTCGGTAAATGTTTATCTAAAGAAAATCCTTGGAATCAAAAGTAGGACTAAATCGGATGATTTTTGTTAGACCATGACTATGAGAGGGATGGTCAGTAAATCTCTCGATCTGAATCAGGGATGGTCAGTAAATCTCTCGATCTGAATCAGGGATGGTCAGTAAATCTCTCGATCTGAATCAAGCAAAAACTTTGTGACCGATTCTAGTTCCTAAATACAAAGAATAGACTACTATTGAATTAACTAGTTTTCCCTTGACCAAAATCACCAAGAATCTAGTTGGACAATCAGTCAAATGATGGGTAGGTTATCCTGATGAGAGATCAAAGATTCTCATTATGAAATTACGATATAAGGAAAAAGGGTTTTGTGGAAGCAATCTCAAACTAGGAATTTTACTTGTATAGAACCTCTGTTTTCATTTTAAGGACTGTTTTACACCAGAATGCTGGAGGAAGCATTTGGCATGTGTTTTACTAAGAGGAGGTTCGTTTGCAAAACAACTGGCGGGGAGTCGTCAGAGGGACGTCGCTCCTCGCAGCAAAGCCTGCTGAGGTCTTGACCAGCCTCGGTACAGTTAAAATGGTGCACTTCCCATACGATGGGCGAGGACCGACGAAGCGGTCCCTGAGTGAAGTGCTAGGACACCTAAGTAGGATCTTAGAGGGTTCTGACCAGGTGATGCATGGGCTCGCGGTTGCTAGGATACCCATGCGTGTGTCGAGGAAGATTCGGATGGACTAAGAAGAATAAATTTTGTGAATCAAATTTTGGATATTGGATCTTGTTGGTTGGCCAGCTGGTCTTCAACGGAGAGTTTAGATGACATATTTTGTAATACAATGGACTCAGAATTTTGGAGGATGATGATCAGTAATATTATGATTTTCATTGAAGGATTGTTTTAAAGACAGTCGAATCTGTTATAAATGGCAATTTCATATCGGGCGTGTACGTAATATGCCTACTTTAAATTTTGCTTGAAACGTCGACTAGGGGGCCTATGAACTCTTTTCCTTGATACCCGGGCAAAACATAATCAAATCTTTATAAAGGAATCCCACCAATACAGTGGTCGGGTGGTTGGCTAACGCATGGGTTGATGCTGTCATTAAGATAGGATTAGTTGCATTAGTTAGATTAAGTCCTGAGAAGACCCTTGTTTTGTGGGAGGGAATCAGCCGACTGTGCCTCGTTAAAGCAGGAAAAAAGCGGTGATTCTATGGACCAAGTGCAATTCTCTTCTTTGATTTGACCATGTGACTTCAGGTTCGGTTGGATCAGTTTGAATAGTTAAAACTTTGACCCATTAGATTAACTCTCCCGTTCGAAGATTTTCCCTGGAGAAATCGCCCGTGCCTTCTGGGCAAGGGAAGTTTTTTTGGGCTCGGTTTTGGAGGAACCCCCGGACTAGTCTCTTGTCTGGACATCCGTGGGCGAGCCCCCGAGTGTGGATGATTCTCACATCAGCTAATATTAGAGCTTTGTTGAAAGCTAATAAGGACAAATGAATTCTTATTTGAAATTGGTAATAAAAACTCAGAAAAAGCATTTACATAATGTATTTTCATTCCTTAAGCTTCATTAATAAAGATTTTTAATCAAAGAATTTGATTTTATAGATGGAAGTTCCGCACTTATCTGGTGTTCCCGACCTCACCCAATCACAACACATGACTGCGTTCAAGCATTCAAGCATCTCATCTCTTCCGCTACAACTCGAACGAGCCGAGCCAGACTCGCAAGCCATTTCGAGGATCTGTATTTTCTTGACCCAGGAGAGAGATGGCAGCAGAAGTGGTTTGTAGAGCAGTATGTCCATGCCTCTTGCATCCAGTGTGCGATGCTGAGGCAGAATCTCTCATTAGCCATGATTCTGATGAGGCTAAAAGTGATACATGGTGTTATTTTATATCACTCAACGTCTTGAAATTTCAGACTTTCCTGCCAAATCTACAGACTCCTTAGTCACTTTATTCCTAAGGAGAAGATAGTAGCTCCCTTGGCAATAAGGGAACATTTGTATTAGGGCATGTCTATAACCCAGTACCATCGTCTTATGCATCTCCCGAGGAGATTTTGACTTCTGGAGTCGAGCTGCTCTGTACATATTGCAACTTTTATATAATAAAGAAATGTTTTGTGGAAAAATTCCTTGTTGTATAAGTGATTGTTTATTGACGAATTGATAAAGCAAAATCTATTATTGTACATGTGTCATAGATCTCCAATAAGATCATTTATCTTGTTTAAGAAATTATTTTCCGAACCTCTTAAGTCTTAGGAAATTATTTTCCGAACCTCTTAAGTCTTAGGATCTCGTGGACGATATCAAAATAAAAATTTAATAATATATCATTTTTGGCAGAATCATGAGGCGAGGGAACCGTGGCCGTCAGCCAACAGACCCTCTCGCTGATGAAGAAGAGCTTGACCTCGACGTTCGCAAAGCTCTTCACAGAACAGGACCCTTCAAAGGAGAAGGGGAGAACCTGGGCGAGGCTATGGAGAAATGGGTGGAAGCTATGGAAAAGTATTTTAATGTCACAGGCTACAATGAGCAGAGCAAAATGGCTCTTGCCAGGCTGAAAATTATGGAAACAGCCAGGTGGCATGGAGAAACCATTGTGACACCAACCATCTGGACAGAAATACACAGTCCTAGAATGATCTTAAAGCCTATTTAAGGAAGAGGTTTTGTCCCCCTGGGTTTTTAGAAACCAAAATGAATGAATTTTTAGAGCTAAACCAGGGGAGCAAAACCATCAAAGAATATCACCAGGCATTTGCTCTTCTACTCAAGTATTCACCACCTCTAGACGAAGAGCAACTTATGGCCACGTTCATTCGGGGAATGAACAAACCCTTAGACACATGGGTCTCAAGAATGCCAAGCCAATGTCCATGGCAGAAGTTGTCAGAATGGCGAAGGACTTCGCCAAAGCTTTCATCGTAAAAGTTCCGCCAAAGCCACCTCCCTCATCCTTCAAAAGATTCCAAGCACCGGGAAGTTCTTCCAACCTTCCGCCTCCAAAGAGACACCAAGGTCCCAACCAGAATCTAGAGACGGGAAGCTTCAGGAATGAAGGAAGACCTTTCCCTCGAAGTACTTTCTCAGGAACTCCGGCTCTCTCAAGAGTGCAAAGAGAAGAGCTTCGAAGTGAGAACAGGTGCTTCGGATGGCAGGGGTTTGGGCACCAGCTCAAGGATTGCCCATCTCCTTCTGTGGGGCAAGGAAGCCAAGGTCCCAGAATTCAGAGAAACTCCTTCGTATCAGTCCCAATCAGGGTCCCCCCACGCCAAAATCAGGGCAACCCCAGAAGAGTGCCAGCTCAGGCTGCAGTCTCCATGCAAAGCAGTCTCCAAACTCCCTCCCAGAATTGGGATAGCCAAAGAGAGAGAGTTCCACCTTAGACTGCAGCAGCTAGAGCTATCACTATAGAGCTGATGAAGTGGAGGAAGAAAAAGGATAGATCTATGCACAGCAATAGAGCATCATGGGAATAACCGTCAATTTTTTAGTCCTCCAGACTCCAGCAGAGTACCAAGGTAAGCTATTCAAGCTTTTGATTGATTTAGGCAGTACTCATTCTTTTATTTCCCCAGGATGTCTGCGTAAATTAGTCCTAAATCAAAAATCAGGGAAACCTATGCAAATGGAATTGGCCAGTGGAAAGATTCTTTTCACACATCTTGAGACAGACCTTATTCAGTTTAGTCTAGATGGGAACGTAACAGAGTGCCAATTCAGAGTCCTACCCTTGGGAGTCTATGATGGAATCTTTGGAAAGGATTGGCTCCATAAGAATCAAGCCGACATTCATTGTCACGAAGAAACCATCTCTTTCCTTGACCTTCAGGGGAATAAAGTTCAAGGAACTAGAATTTTCGGATCCTCAGTGCTGCAATTAGTCAAGGCTTCTAAATTGTTAAAAGGGCTCAGAAAGAGGCAAGCTGTTTATGTCATTAAGATGAATCCAGTAGACATAAAATGCAAGGCTAAAGAACCAGAGTGGTTAAGTGAGTATGTAGATGTGTTTCCTGAAGAGCTAACTGAGATGCCTCCATCTCGCGAAGTAGATCATGAGATCGAGTTAACCCTCGGAGCTTAGCCAGTGGCCCAACGTACATACAAAATGCCAGTCCCTGAAGCCATAGAACTTAAGGAGCAGTTAAGACAACTGTTAGAGCAGGGATTCGTTAGACCCAGTGTCTCACCTTGGGGTGCGCACGTTCTCTTTCAAAAGAAGAAAGATGGAATGTTAAGACTCTGTATTGATTACAGAGGATTGAATCAATTAACAATTAAAAATAAGTATCCTATTCCTAGGATTGATGAACTTCTGGATCGGTTAAGTGGGACCCAAATGTTCACAAAGATAGATCTCAAATCCGGGTACTACCAGATGAGAATCAAGGAATAGGACATCCCGAAGACATCATTCAATACTTACTATGGGCATTATGAGTTCACAGTCATGCCGTTTGGATTGACTAATGCCCCGAAGACATTTAATCGTCTTATGCAGGATATTCTCAGAGAATACTTGGATGATTTTTTTCTTGTCTTCTTTGATGATATCTTGGAATACTCAAAGAATGCTGCAAATCATGAAGATCATGTGCGCAAGGTCCTAGAAATCCTAAGGAAACAATATCAACTCTTTGCAAAAAAGAGCAAGTGTTCTTTCTGTGTTGACCAGGTAGAATACTTGGGATTCATAGTATCAAAGGATGGGATTTCTCCTGACCCCGCAAAGATGCAAGCAGTTGTATAATGGCCGGAACCCAAGACAGTAAAGGAAGTCAGAGGATTCCTAGGATTCCTAGGATTTGTCCTGACCCTGCAAAGATCCAAGCAGTCATATAATGGCCGAAACCCAAGACAATAAGGAAGTCAGAGGATTCCTAAAATTAACCAGATGGTATAGGATCTTTATACCTAGCTATGCTCAGATAGCATCCCCTTTAACTAACCTTCTCAAGAAGAGTACCCTTTTTTAGTGGACTACAATGTGTCAGAGTGCCTTTGATAAACTGAAGGCAGCCTTAGTAACCAACACTGTCCTTAAATTACAAGATTTTACCAAACCCTTTGAGGTAGTTACTGATGCTAGTGGGTTTGCCTTAGGCGGTGCTCTTATGCAGGAAGGTCATGCAATAGCCTATGAATCTAGAAAACTCAGAACACATGAGAGAAATTATGCCGTCCACCCATGACTTGGAGTTACTCTCAGTAGTTTATGCTATGAAGTTGTGGAGACATTATCTTTTGGGACATAAGTTCACCTTGATGATGATAGATCATCAAAGTCTGAAGTGGATCTTCACCCAAAGGGATCTCAACGTGCGTCAAAGGAGATGGATGCAGACCCTGCAGGAATTCGATTTTGAAATTAAGTATCGGTCGGGGAAAGAAAATGTGGTTGCAGATGCGCTCAGCAGAAAAGCCTCCTTGCTTGCAATCACAGTGGTGTCAAATCCATTGATCAACCCATGATAGCCTGATAGCTGGACATCCAGGGTTTATAAAAACCTATATGTCTGTGAAGAAAAGCTTCTTCTGGCCAGGACTCAAAAAGGATGTACTTGATCATGTGCAAAAATGCTTAATGTGTCAGAGAGTCAAGATGCTAGGGAAATTGCACCCTCTAGACATTCCACAGATGAAGTGGGAATGTATCAGTATGGACTTTATCATTGGATTACCTTCAGTGCAATCAGGTTACAACTCCATTTTTGTGGTAGTTGATAGGCTAACCAAAGTTGCCCATCTGATTCCAGTGAAAGAAACATACACTACAGTGGATGTTGCCAAAGTTTTCCTTAAAGAGATCTTCAGATTGCATGGCTTACCCAAGAGGATAGTAAGTGACAAAGATCCCAAATTCACATCGAAGTTCTGGACTGCATTCTTTGAAGCAGTAGGAACTTTCTTGGATCTTAGCATAGCCTATCACCCCAAAACAGATGGCCAGACTGAAAGAGCGAATCAGGTAATAGAAGATATCCTTCAGTCATGTTGCGGCGGCAGGGAACCCAAGAAGTGGTTAAGCCATTTGCATCTGGTCGAATTTGCTTACAACGCTTCCTATCATCAAAGCATTGGGATGAGTCCTTTCAAAGCTTTGTATGGACAAGATTGCCTTACACCATTGACTTGGTTCGACCCATTGATCAGAGTTGAGATGTCTAGACAAATGATTGATGACATGGACCAGCAAATGCAATAAATCCGTAAAGATATAAAGGCAGCCCAAGATAGGCAAAAGCAATATGCAGATAAAAAGAGATCAGAGAGAGTTTGAAGATTCGGATATGGTCTTCATTCGAGTACGACCAAAAAGAAGTTCCTTATCCTTAGGAAGTACAAGAAGCTCTCTCCCAGATACTGTGGGCCATATGCTGTTATAAAGAAAGTGGGCAATCTAGCCTATAAACTTCTTCTTCCTCTCCATCTCAAGGTACATAATGTATTCCATGTTAGTTTGCTCAAGAAATATGTACCCAGCCCGAGTACGTGCTTGTGATGAGCAATTGATCTCTCCGACTCGAGGCTAGATGGTACTCCAACCTGAGAAAATCCTTGACGTTCGGGAGAAGATTCTTAGGAACAAAGTCCTCAGAATTTTTAGTAAAGTGGAATTTCTTCCCTCTAGAAGACGCCACCTGGGAGAAAGAAGAAGAGTTGGCGAAACATTACCCCTACTTTGCGAGATGAGGACATCTCGCGTTCTTCAAGTGGGAGAGGATGTAAGATTCTTTCTCAGCAGCCTGAATAATGAATCAGCTTTACTTCAATCCCCTGTAATCATTTCCTGTTTTTAAATACAAGAAAATATTATTTTTCCTTGTTTTTGTCTAGGAGAAGAAAACTTCTAGAGAGTGGTAATTTAATTTTGAGATATTTTTGGATATAAAAATTCTACAAATATCTAAAATATATTTCCTTGAAACAGAAAATTAAAATAAATTTTCTAAGGTGTATTAGGAATCAATTAAAAATGGTTTAAAAGACCTTAGTCTAAGGGTTAAGATTTTCTGAAATTTTTGGATTATGGTCCAATTAAGGTTCCTATGGACCAATAAGATTAATCCAAGTGTTGGGATGATATAAATCCAATGAATAAAAGAAAATACCCAAAAATAAGTAAATGCCCACATTAGATGAAGAGTTGACTGAGTACAAGGTTTATTAGTTTAAAACTATGAGATATTACTAAAAAAAATGAGATATTTTGGTATAATGATACATTTTTGATACCTTGGTAAGAAGGGGGGGAGACTTTAAGGAGGCGCCTATTTCACACATGAGAATGAGTTTTTAACTTAAAAATATTAAGATATTTTTATCTCTCCTCTCTTGGATCAAAACAAATCAAAAAGGGAGCCACACTGGTCCAACCTCATTCTTTTGTATTCTCATCTGTGAACTCGACCATGCTAGTATTACATTAAAATAAGCATATTTTCTATTATCCCCTAAAAATTCTCTACAATTTGAAGAGATTGGAGCTTCTCTCTCTTTTCAACCTTCCTTGGAGCTTTCCTATGAACATACTAACCAATTGATTGGTTGGGGGCTTCTTCTAAGAATAGAGAAGCAAGCAAATCAAGAGGTAAGATGTGATTTTATGGTTTTTTTCTCTAATATTCTAAATGTTTTCACTTCTCAACCCCTCTCAAGCTTGAGAAGTTTCAATTAAATGAAAAATTAAGATTTCTAAAGAATTTTAATGAATAATCAGAAAAAGTTTACATTTATGCTTGATTAGGATTTTTTTTATGTATATCTCTCTCTCCCCCAAAGAATGGTCATTCCTATGACCAATTCTCTATTCAAATGATGCTTCTCATGGAGCAATTCTCAATTCTAAAATCAAACTCTATGCTAGTTAATCTAGAGGCTAAAGAAATGGAATTTTAATGCTTTTATGTTACATAAATTATGATGAACTTATGATTTAGATCTACAAATTGGATTTAGATCTATTGATAGTTAATCTATCATAATTGTATTACTAAGTTTTATTCTTTTCAAAATTATTAAAATTATCAGTAATAGCAACGGAGCTATGGTAATTTTTTAAGAAATTAATACATAAATCATTTTTATGCATAATGTGAAAAGAGGATCCTACCATATTCTAGGATTAGTCATCCTATGCTAAAAGACTAATTCTCATTACATCCATGGAAAATTAATTTTTAATGTTTATGCATAAATAA